>NW_024757651.1:22500-50486 GCF_018991925.1 Homarus americanus | reverse complement strand
GCCACATGTGGCTGTTGGTGGATGGCAGCGATAGTGTTAAGAGCCTGACTGCTGTGGGGGGGTGTGGGTGATCAGTATTGTCTCGCGACCGTCAGTAGTGAGGAACTCTGCTGCTATTATTATGTATACTGCAGGTCGAGGCTTACAAACACACTCAGTGTGTCACGTCCCTACACTTTAGTTATTACCGTAGAAGGACCGCTCACTCTCACTCTACTGCTAATGCCACCAGCACCTGCTTTCAGAAAAGTTCACCTTCACTATCTGATCGTTAGGCCTTTTAAACTCATATAGGCTCTGTCTGCGTTGTGATTGGGTCACAGCATTGGGGAGTGAGTCTGGCACTGTAGCTGCAGGGCGGCTATGACTAATCGCAGCAAAAGTGACTGACAGAGTTATAAACACAACACCCAACCACTGTGGCTAATTGTGGGGAACGTGTGTGGGTGGGTGGGCGGCTAGATGGTTTGTTTTGGATTTGGTTGGTTAGCTTAGCATGTGTTAGGGGTTTATGTAATCCTAACCTACAACCATTGTGTGGTCAGGTCAGGAGTGAGGGGTGAAGGGTGGGGGGGCAGAGGCATCACCACCTGGAGTGTAGACAGGTGACGCTGTCTAGGGATAACACAACATAAGAATGGAGGAAACTGCAGTGGGCCTATTGGCCCATCTGGGCCGTCCTGTTTACACCCAACCCCTATTGCTCATATAAGCATCCAACCTATGTTTGAAGTTATCCAGCGTATTCGAGTTAATGATGATATTTGCAACGTGTTCCATTCATCCACTACTCTGTTTCCAAACCAATGTTTACCTATTTCGCGCCTAAATCTAAATTTGTCTAATTTAAACCATTGTTACGAGTTCGCTCCTGGTTGAGTTTGATTACCTTTGTAATGTCCTTTGTTCAGCTCCTGACTTTATTTATACACCTCTATATGTCGCTCTTTCACTCTACGTCTCGAGGGAGTGAAATTAAGATGCTTTTAACCTGTTTCTGTACTTCAAGGTTCCTAATGCTCCGGGATTAGTCTGTTATTCTCTCTTGGATTCTTTCCTTAAGGATAGATCAGTGTCTGTCTTTCTCTATCAGTCCAGTGACTGGGCGAGTACTCTGGCCGGAGGGCGTCACGTGTGGGGGTCAGGTACACACAAATACCGGGCCCAGGAGATGTACACGTGTGGGGTCTTGCACACACAAATACCTGGCTTCAGGAGAGTGGCCACGTGTGTGGGGTCACTGTACGCAACACCTGGCCTTGTGAGACGTGCAATGTGTAGTCAATGTACATGCTAGGTGAAATAAGAAATAAGGGAGGCCTGCACAGGCCGGCTGGGCCTGTACATGGCAGCTCCTGTCGAGGAGTTACTACCACTCTATCATCATCCATGAATCTATCTGTTGTACGCACAACACCTGCCCAGGAGACGTGCACACGGGGCTCACTGTACACACAAATACCCGGCCCAGGAGACGGCCACGTGTGGGGGCTCAAGCAGTACACACAACACCGCCCAGGAGACGGGCCACGTGTGGGGTCACTGTACACACAAATACCTGGCCTAGGAGACGTGCACACTGCGGGGCGTCACTGTACGCACAGCCTGGCTCCGCCCTGGAGACGTACGTGGGGCCACTGCACACACAACACCCGGCCCAGGAGACGTGGCCACGTGCGGGGGTCACTGCAGGCTATTGGCCTGTTTCTGCACACCTGACAGACGCCAGGTTCATATTTCGCTTTTCAGTGATGTCAAACGTTGTGAAGCAACTCAAGGTGTGATATTTACACTCCTGGCGTGGCTCCTGCGGCAGCGACGTGGCCGGGCGCTACGTGTGCCCCACGCCTGCCAGCCAGCCAGCCTGCTGATCATCACGCGCCGCCGGAAATGCCAGCCAGCGCCCTGAACCACTGCCCGGTGGACACGCGACGCCCGTGTCCCCCACCACCCCTACCGTGTCCCCACCTCCCTACCGTACCTCACCACCCCCTACCGTGTCCCTCACTCCCCCGTGTCCCACCACCCCACCGTGCCCTTATCCCCGTGTCCCTCACTCACCCCTCACCGTTCCCCACTCACCCCACCGTGTGTCACTCCACTCCCACCGTGTCCCCACTCCCCACCGTGTCCCCACTCACCCCCACCGTGTCCCCCCTCACCCCCTACCGTGTCCTCACTCACCCCTACCGTGTCCCTACCTCCCTACCGTGTCCCCACTCACCCCACTGTGTCCTCACTCACCCCTACCGTGTCCCACTCACCCCTACCGTGTCCCCACTCACCCCCTGTGTCCCTCACTCACCCCTACCGTGTCCTCCTCACTCCCCTACCGTGTCCCTCACTCACCCTACCGTGTCCCTCACTCACCCCTACCGTGTCCCTACTCCCCTACCGTGTCCCTTACTTCACTGTGTCCCACTCCCTACCGTGTCCCTCACTCTCCCACGTGTCCCCACTCTCCCCTACCGTGTCCCCACTCCCCTACCGTGTCCCCACTCACCCTGCATCGTGTCCCCACTCACCCCTACCGTGTCCCCACTCACCCCTACCGTGTCCACTCACCCCTACCGTGTCCTCACCTCACTCCCCTACCGTGTCCCCCTCACCCCTACTGTGTCCCACTCACCCTACCGTGTCCCTCACTCACCCCACCGTGCCCCACTTCCTCCCTACCACCGTGTCCTCACTCCCCCTGTGTCCCCACTCACCCCTACCGTGTCCCTCACTTCACCCCTACTGTGTCCCCACCACTCCCTAGTCCGTGCACTCACACCTCCCCACTGTGTCCCCACTCCACCCCTACCGTGTGCCCCACTCCACCCCTACTGCACCTCACCTCCCTACCGTGTCCACTCTCCCTACCGTGTCCCCCACTCCTCCCCTACCGTGTCCCTACTCCACCCCTACCGTGTCCTCACTCCCCCCTACCGTGTTCCCTCACTCTCCCCACTGTGTCCCTCACTCCCTACCGTGTCCCTTACTCCTCCCTACCGTGTCCCTCACTCACCCCTACCGTGTCCCTACTCACCTCCCCTGTGTCCCTACTCACCCCTACTGTCCCTCACTCACTCCCCTACTGTGTCCCCACTCCACCCCACTGTGTCCCACTCACCCCACAGTGTCCCCACTCACCCCACCGTGTGCCCTCATCCTCCCCCACCGTGTCCCCCACTCCCCTGTGTCCCTCACTCCCCCTACCGTGTTTGTGTCCCTCACTCACCCCTACCGTGTCCCTCCCCACCCCTACCGTGTCCCCACTCACCCCTACCGTGTCCCCACCTCACCCCTACCTGTGTCCCTCACTCACCCTACCGTGTGTCCCCACTCACCCCCTACCGTGTCCCCACTCTCCCCCTACCAGTCCCCACTCACCCCTACCGTGTCCCTCACTCACCCCTACCGTGTCCCTCACCTCACCCCTACCGTGTCCTCCTCACCCCTACCGTGTCCCCACTCCCCTTCAGTCCCTCATCTCACCCCTACCGTGTCCCCTCTCCACCCCACCGTGTCCCCACTCACCCCTACCGTGTCCCCACTCCACCCTACCGTGTGTCCTCCTCACCCCTACCGTGGTCCCTCTCACCCCTACCGTGTCCCTACTCACCCCTACCGTGTCCCCACTCCACCCCTACTGTGTCCCTCCTCACCCTACCGTGTCCCTACTCACCCCTCCTGTGTCTTCTACTCACCCCTACTGTGTCTCTACTCACCCCTACCGTGTCCTCACTCTTCCCTACTGTGTCCCTCCTTACTTCCCTACTGTGTCCTTTACTCTCCCTGCTGTGTCTCCCTACTCACCTTCTTGTCCCCTTTCTTCCCTTCTGTGTTCCCACCCCTACTGTGTCCCCTTCACTCTTCCCTGTGTGTCTCCACCCCTACTGTGTTCACTCTCCCCTTGTGTCTCACCCCTACTGTGTTCCCTCACTCTCCCTACCGTGTCCCTTTACTTCTTCCCTACTGTGTCCCTCACTTCACCCCTACTGTGTTCCCTACTTCACCTTACCGTGTCCCTCTCACCCTACTGTGTCCCTCACTCACTTCTACCGTGTTCCTTTACTCTATCCTTTAATCTGTGTCCCTTACTCACTTTACCATGTGCCTCACTTCTCCCTACTGTGTCCCTCACTCTCTGTGTCCCTACTTCCCCTATTGTGTTCTTTACTCTACCGTGTCCTTACTCTTTCTTGTGTGTCCTTTTCTTCTTTATTGTGGTCCTTTACTCACCACCTCTGCTAAGTTCTTTCCTCTACTCTTGGCCATGTCCTTTACTTCTCTTACTGTGTTCCCCATTTACTCTTTATTGTGTCCCTTTCACTTCCTTGCGTGTTCTTTACTTACCCTATTGACTTTACTCACTTTACCGTGTCTCTCATTTACCCCTACCGTGTCTCTCCTACCTCTTACTGTGTTCTTACTCACCCCTTACCGTGTTCTCTCACTCACCCTTCGTTGTGTTCCTCTTACTTTTCTCATTGTCTCTCTCTACCTCCCTACTGTGTTCCTCACTCCCCTACCGTGTCTCTCTTCACTTCACTACTGTGTTCCCTCACTCACCCCTACCGTGTCCCTATTTCTTTCCTCTCTGTGTCCCTCACCCCTAGGATGACCGTCACCCTCTAAGTGCAGGGAAAACAGTAATTACGGAGACTGGTGAGAGATAAAGGTGAAACTTCTCTCCAAAGTCAGTCAGTCAGTGAAATCAGGTGATTATTTGGGACAGTACACATGAGAACTAACGGAAGACTGATGCTGAGTCTTATTACGTGATCTGTCTCCATAGATGGAGTACATAGTGTGTTCCTTATACATATCCGCAGTGTTGAAGATAGTGATGAAATTTGGTAGGGAGGTGCGGGTGTCTGGGAGATGGCCATAACCATCTCTGTGGAGGATACATAAAGTACTTCCGGTCATACCTCGACGATCTTGTAACTATCTTTCAGTATTAAAATTTTGACTGTACAACATTGTAAATTCAAGCTATTTTAACAAGAATGTTATTAATGCAGAGTAAGACTTCATGCCACTCATAGTTGCGCTTTCAAAACATACCGACCAATCACAGTTACGCTTTCAAAACATACTGACCAATCACAGTTAAGCTTTCAAAACATACCGACCAATCACAGTTACGCTTTCAAAACATACTGACCAATCACAGTTACGCTTTCAAAACATACTGACCAATCTGATTACGCTTTCAAACATACCGACCAATCACGGTTGCTTTCAATATACCTTTGACCAATCACAGTTACGCTTTCAAAACATACTGACCAATCACAGTTACGCTTTCAAATATACTGACCAATCACGGTTACGCTTTCAAAACATACTGACCAATCACGAGTTACGCTTTCAAAACATACTGACCAATCACAGTTACGCTTTCAAAACATACCGACCAATCACAGTTACGCTTTCAAAACATACTGACCAATCACAGTTACCTTTCAAAACATACTGACCAATCACAGTTACGCTTTTAAAACATACCGACCAATCACAGTTACGCTTTCAAAACATACTGACCAATCACAGTTAGCTTTCAAAACATACTGACCAATCACAGTTACGCTTTCAAAACATACCGACCAATCACAGTTACGCTTTCAAAACATACTGACCAATCACAGTTACGCTTCAAAACATACCGACCAATCACAGTTATGCTTTCAAAACATACTGACCAATCACAGGTTGCGCTTTCAAAACATACTGACCAATCACAGTTACGCTTTCAAACATACCGACCAATCACAGTTACGCTTTCAAAACATACTGACCAATCACAGTTACGCTTTCAAAACATACTGACCAATCACAGTTACGCTTTCAACATACTGACCAATCACGGTTACGCTTTCAAAACATGCTGACCAATCACGTTACGCTTCTGCTGACCAATCACAGTTACGCTTTCCAAAACATACCGACCAATCACAGTTACGCTTTCGACATGTGACAATCACAGTTACGCTTTCAAAACATGCTGACCAATCACGTTACGCTTTCAAAACATACCGACCAATCACAGTTACGCTTTCAAAACCTGACCAATCACAGTTACGCTTTCAAAACATACTGACCAATCACAGTTACGCTTTCAAAACATACCGACCAATCGTTTACGCTTTCAAAACATACTGACCAATCACAGTTACGCTTTCAAAACACTGACCAATCACAGTTCGCTTTCAAAAACATACTGACCAATCACAGTTACGCTTTCAAAACATACCGACCAATCACAGTTCGCTTTCAAACATATGACCAATCAGTTACGCTTTCAAAACATACTGACCAATCACAGTTACGCTTTCAAAACATACCGACCCATCAGAAGCTCAGGATATCAGCTGGGTTGAGGCGCGAAGAGTACACGAAGCGAAAGATGGAAGACTCGGCTCTCAGAAGTCGCCAGTGTTACTGGGAGGGTGTTAGCTGTGCTGGGAGGTGTTAGCTGTGCTGGGAGAGGTGTTAGCTGTGCTGGGGGAGGTGTTAGCTGTGCTGGGAGAGGTGTTAGCTGTGCTGGGAGAGGTGAAAAGGGGGATAGGATATTTTCTTGGGGGAAATTAGACGACAGTACACCGCCACAGTGAGTAACAACGCCTGGGGCTCAGTGTGGTGAAGGTTGTGGCTCGGGTACCAAGAGATGATGTTAGGAGAATGTTCACTGAGTCTTGCCTGTTGTCCACAAACTAAAGACACTAGTACTGTATATTTCACACAAAGGCCAAACTAAATTTAAAATAAAAATATGTACAATTTGCTATCAAAACCTTTGGAAACACTCATAAATGATTGGAAGAAACTAGTAGCATAGCTTGTAATAAAAACAAATATATATGAAAGCAAATAATAATAAGAGTTAAGTGTCGTTGGTACAGGCACAACCTCTTCATTCCACCTAAACCGTATAATTCCTCACAGCTTCAAAATGTCACATTGGAAATAAATAGAACTCAACAATTGTTCATCATTAATGTTAAGACGATCCAAGGGTCTTGGTCGTTTAAGTATACGGTACAATGTACAGTCTCGTTCAAGATTCTTCGAACACTGCTGGAACAACTGGCTCCTCAAGGCCGTTTGTTTACTGTAGTACGTAGTATAATATAATGTCAAACAACAGCCCAACTTAATTAGCAGCAGGAACTAGGTAACCAATCACCGATATATTACATTCATTCATAATTTTTACAACGTACTACAGTAAACAAACGGCCTTGAGTTGCCAGTTGTCTCCAGCAGTGTTTGAAGACTCTTGGACTAGACTGTACATCGATCAACCCATCCTGCCTGTTGAAACAAACAGCTTTTTATTACGGGATTAGCCCCCAGGCACAGGCATCAGGACCTGAGGGCGATATTATATAATAATAATAATAATAATACGTAATAATAATAATAATAATAACAATAATAATAATAATAATAATAATAATAATAATAATAACAATAACAATAATAATAATAATAATAATAATTAAAAATAAATAAAAAGTGAGAAACGGTTCGTGTTGTGTTGTCAGTTGTAAGAGATACAATTGAGAATCTGCAATCGACGAGTTTTCGGTCGGAATTTTTTCGTAAGATGGCAGGTCAATGGGTAAAGAAAACGCTTAAGTTCACTATGGTAATGATATTTTTTAATAAATTGGGCTAAAAAGTGTAAAAAATAAGGGTTAAAGTAGCTAAAAAGTCACGTGACTGCGAAAAGCCCTGTGATTGGCTGTGACGTCACTGGTTGGCTGGAGGTGCCGAGCAGGAGCCTGGAGGGAGCCAGCTGTGGTGTTACCAGCCTTGTGGCCATATACAATGATGATATACACAGGCATACCTTATTTTTAGGTTGAAATAAATTACTGCTGAGTGAGTTTGTTGGAGAACGTCGTCTGCGAGGAATCTGGTGATGTCATTGCAAATGGCGGCCCTGTTTCTAGAGAAATAAACTTATCTCGACTATTATAGCAGGACTTTAAACTTATACTACAAATCGTATATACCGTATCACTCTATGAACGTGGCAGAGTATTTCTTGTGTTGACTCAGAACCGACAACTCGTCCATTGTGTGTAAATGAGGCAGAAAGTCAGATCAACAACCTGGGACTTGGTCACAATATTCGTGATGCCACATTGCAGCAGGGTCTACCATCATGCCTCCTCCCTGTTTGGTAGCTGCCTACTGCTTACTACCTACTACATAATATGATGATTTTTAACAAATTAGATTTTCTTTTAATATTATTTTTCATTGAAGTAACACACGGAACTTATTTTCTGCAATATTCTCTGATAAAACATCTTTAATGAAGATTATCACTGCTGGGAAGGAATATACTTACTGTTTAAGCAATGTGGAAATATTCATGTTATGTCCGGGTTGGTGTCCAATGGTTAGAGATAAACACTCGGTACTTTCTTACAAAAACAAATCTTTACCTTATGACCTGAGATCCGTTGTTGTAGGTTAGATTAGGTTAGGTTATCGTCATATCGGCCACTCACCGGGAACTCCAGGTACAGTACTGACACTCACACAGCCTCGGCCACAGTACTGTCGTTCCCTCACTCACTGTCTATTTATATCATGGTGATGTATTTATATATAATACTTTTGTTCTTCAATCGTGATATATTACATATATTTTTTTTACGTCGTTTAGATATCAGATGTTTGTATGTCAGTTTCACATGTAACTCTGACAGAATTACGCAGTTTACAGTAGATGTTATGTATAGTTCAACTGTTCACTCTGTAATTGCCTTTTTTAACATTGGGTTGTTTTGGCTGTCATTTTCATTTTGCAGTAACAGTTCACTAAGTTTGTTACAAATTCTAAATACTACTTAAGTTTGCCCTGTACCACACTTTTTGATGAATTCTTGAAAGAAAATGGTATTTTATGAGTGACTACTAATAATACAACCCCTCAACTAATTTCACGTTTCTGCATAAAAAAAATTCTACACTCAATCTTCCTTAATATAAAACGTAATAACAAGATAAGATACTAGTATAATGGACAGGTTAGGCTCCTCGACGTACTCTTAATTATACCAAGCTGTTAAGAGATCCACATTAACTCAGCGCTTATTGGGGGTGACACACGTTACATACAGTAGTGCAGCAGCAACAACATCGTTTCTCATCTCTAACAGTAAGCAGCCACTCGGGGCCCCACACAAGAACAGTGCTGATTGATAAAAATGGAGATGGAACACACGGGGATTATAGAACTATCAAAATTCTTAATTATCCGTACACTTAAAATCACTCGACTTAATGCGTCACATCTGTCTCAAGGCCGGTAGAGCAGCACTGGCTAACTTTAACACCTTAACGACGCGCTTCACTAGCTTAACCTCTTAACCAATTGCCAGTTTACTAGTCGGTCGGCTGTTACACATTCTTGACACGTCCTGGACATGTACTGCACGAGCTTTTTAATACACCTCAACAGATGCCTTTGTACGTCAAGTCAGAAATTACAAAGAACTCACACTTGTAGACACTTGTCAGTCCAGTAAGGAGGCAAGACTCCTGGGCCGGTAAACACAAAACTTTTAAGAGCTAACAAACAGTTGTTAAGGTTTACATTTCCTGTTAAGGACTAATAGTACATACACAAAACTTTTAAAGGCCTTAATAGTACTGTTAAGTTAAAAGACCTCGGGAGCACTTTTAAGTCCCGTAATAGTAGTCTGTTAGTTGATACCCTGGCGACCCACCACCAGCGGCGGCGGCAACACATTTATCGGGACAGGGGAGATATATTGAATGAATATAGTGTGAATATATTGTGTATTCCCTCTTTATAGCTGAGATCTTCTTTCTTGACTTGGACAATACTGAGAAGCAGCGTGTCTCTCACTCTGACCTCACCACACCAGGACACGCAGCGTTGACTCTCATTGTGATTTCTAGCCACGCCCTCTTTTTAAAGTTATTGTTAATCACTGATTAAAGTTACGATGATGAGTTTCGTATAGGAGTGTTAGGCCGTACCTAACCAAAAAAGTTAGGTTAAAAGTTAGGTTACAGACCTAACAGGCCACGTCCTAACCTCCTAAACTTGCGAGAAAAAAAATAATGTGAAAACTGGTGATGGATGGTTAACGAAACGAAAGCGACGCTGCGTGTCACCATAACATCAAATTGGGACTTAGAAAAATCGTGATTTTTACAACTAATAAATCGGGAATATCGCTTTTATTTTTGGAATGCGCCGCTTAATTCACGTATATATTGTTTAGTTACTCGATGAGATCTACTAAATGGTAAGAAAAATATTGTAAAAGGTGAGGGGTTGATAACGAAAAATAACCTCCTCTTTTGTCTTTATTATTAAGGAAAGTCTTCAGCGGCCATTCAATATTAACTTTTTTCTTCAATGGCCGCCACCAGTAATAAAGTGTGGTCTGGTGTCCAGCTGGGCTTCCTTTGCTTTCATGGGGTTGAGGCTTCCAAATAACATGGTTGTTGACAAACAACACGGCAAGGATCACTCTCCTTGGTTAATAATCCTCCTTCAAACGGCATAGATTAGATTTTATTTTATTTTAATGATCAAAATGTATAAAGATGTAAATATTATCATTAATCTTCACAATTTTATTGAGGTTATTCAGCCATAAGACCATTTTATATGATGAGCTCCTGCGCTGTTTAGCGGTACTTAACAAACAACTATTTGTGCGGTAAAAGTTTGCTAGTTAAGCTTTGTGTATAGCTTTTAAATTGTACTGCTACCTAACAGTACGATTATGTCATAAGCAGAAAAGTTTTGTGTGTACGGCCCTAAACCATAGTTAGTTTACCACTCGTCATCATATACTGTCTTGTTCACGACTCCCTGCTAATATTTTACACTAAACCTTAATGAACGTCTTGTTACACTTTATACCTAATATCTGTCACCATGGCACTCTGTAACCGCGTCGGAGTTAGGTGACAGTGCCAAGTGGTAAACACAGCCACAGGCGTCTTCTTCACCACACCTGTAATGAGGCTTCATTAGCGTGTGTGACCAGTCCCTCAGCTGTGATATTATTATTATTATTATTATTGTTGTTGTTGTTGTTGTTGTTGTTGTTGTTGTTGTTGTTGTTGTTGTTGTAGTACACCCACCCTCGTATAGTCGTCAGTGTTGCCAACTCAATATAAGTTTGCCCCCCAGTACTCGCTCAATCTGTCATTCAAGTTTACAGAGGCGATCTGGTTAAAACAACAACAAATGTAACTGTTATTACTTCATTTATACCTGGTGCAGTGACTGGTGTCTTTTGTGAGATGTGGCAACTCTTATATGTGATTTTTTTTTACCCTTTTCCGTATTTTTTTTCGTGACTTTTTTCTGTGATCATTTCCGTGATTTTTTCCTTATGAATTTTTTTCTTTGGATTTTCCGGTGATTTTTTCCCTGTGACAATTTTCTGTGGATTTTCCGGTGGATTTTTTCTGTGATTCTTTCCATGTGATTTTTTTCCCAAGATTCGATAACTCAACTCACTTTTAACTTCGTGATATCTTTCATAACATTAGTCTCTACAAAAGCTTTCTCTCATAAAACCAGAATAGAATTTTCCCTTCTAACTTAAAAGAGGGGTGTGTGGGGGGTGGATGCTCTACAGGTAAATCGACGTCCCTCTCCCTGACGTCTGAAGTTACACTGACGATCTCCTGATCTATTCCATGGGTAGTGTTATGAATGGTGTAGGGAGGGGAGCGCCGCTAACCCCTGACATAATATACGACCATAAGAATACACATAACCCTCCCTCCTCCGCCACACACACATACGATCGACTGTATATCCGAACATTAGCAGTACTGATGTTGTCATTTATCTTAGAGGTTAATTCACCTGTATCTTAGTTCTTCTTTAGGAAATGTATGGTCGTGTATATTGCCTTCTCGTCTGAACAACAAAGAATTCCACTCAAACACTACACAGTTAGCGGACATTATGTGACACAGGACACCAGTGTTTTGGGTCAGGTGTGGACAGACCTCCTCTTCTGTACACCTTCTACAGTATAACACAACACAGGAGAGAATAACTACACTCAGGTCATTAAAACAATATTCTCGTCGTTATATTTTCTTTACTTTCTGCCATTTTTACAAAGATGTATAGAAAAAATATACTTTTGTAATAGATTTTAATAGATACTAAAATAATATTCTCATTCTTGTCATACCATAGAGGAAAGGTTTAAAGTTACAATTAATGAACACACACACCTACATGACTACAACGCCAGTACACACAGAGACGAGACATTTGGCAGACGTGTTGAGAGAGAGCAACAGTCACATACAGTAGCCGCCCCTCAGACACTTAATGTAAACAATCTTCATGGAGGATTGTTGAAACAGGTGAGAGACAGGTGAGAGACAGGTGAGAGAGACTGATACAGGAGAAAAATGTCTAAGATAGGAAACAAAGAGAGACATGAGGTGAGAGCGAGAGAAGGTTGTAGTGAGGAGGAGGTTATGAGACGTATAATCTATCCATTACTTCACCACCAACAAGCCGAGTATCGCTGCCAAGCCTTAATGCTACTAAAACTATCATTCATTAAACAGTAAATTACTAACAACCAAACAGGTGAGGGAAGAGGTGAACACAGTAATTTCTCCAGGTCGATGAGGGAAAGCTGTTTCTCATTGGTCGTGGTGATTAGAACAACCAGCCAGGTGATTAGGACAACACAGCCAGTTACACTCAACGTTAACACGAGTAAATGACATATTTTATTGAAGGTAGTGATGGGACACAGGAAAGGTAGTGATGGGACACAGGTAAGGTGGTGATGGGACACAGGTAAGGTAGTGATGGGACATGGTTGAGGTAGTGATGGGACACAGGTAAGGTAGTGATGGGACACAGGTAAGGTAGTGATGGGACACGGGTAAGGTAGTGATGGGACACAGGTAAGGTAGTGATGGGACACAGGTAAGGTAGTGATGGGACACAGGCAAGGTAGTGATGGGACACAGGTAAGGTAGTGATGGGACACAGGTAAGGTAGTGATGGGACACAGGTAAGGTAGTGATGGGACACAGGTAAGGTAGTGATGGGACACAGGTAAGGTAGTGATGGGACACAGGTAAGGTAGTGATGGGACACAGGTAAGGTAGTGATGGGACACAGGTAAGGTAGTGATGGGACACAGGTAAGGTAGTGATGGGACACAGGTAAGGTAGTGATGGGACACAGGTAAGGTAGTGATGGGACACAGGTAAGGTAGTGATGGGACACAGGTAAGGTAGTGATGGACACAGGTAAGGTAGTGATGGACACAGGTGGCAGAAAGGATGGGACACAGGTAAGATAGTGATGGGACACAGGTAAGGGGTAGTGATGGGACACAGGTAAGGTAGGATGGGACACATGCAAGGTAGTGATGGGACACAGGTAAGGTAAAGTGATGGGACACAGGTAAGGTAGTGATGGGACACAGGTAAGGTAGTGATGGGACACGGGTATGTAGTGATGTGACACGGGTAAGGTAGTGATGGGACACAGGTAAGGTGGTGATGGGACACAGGTAAGGTAGTGATGGGACACGGGTAAGGTAGTGATGGGACACAGGTAAGGTAGTGATGGGACACGGGTAAGGTAGTGATGGGACACAGGTAAGGTAGTGATGGGACACAGGTAAGGTAGTGATGGGACACGGGTAAGAACAGGAAGATCGTCACATGCGGGAGGTGCGACAACCAGGTGAGAGGCGCTACCTCCCTAGAGGGGCCGACGCGCCTTCCTGCAGCAGCGTCAGGAAGGACAACTCCGGCGACTTAAAGTGTGAAGGTACTGTTTGTTTATTACTGCTTGTGGGGGAGTCGGGGACCTCCTGGGTCTTGGACACGCGGGCAGTGCCTGACTTGGCATCCTTCGTTGTGTTCTTGGCTCGGAAAACTGGCGTGCCAATAGATACGATCTGTGGCACTTGTTCAGGTAGAGCCTCGGGTTTAGAGTCGATCTGTTTCTTTATAGGCTGGTCGAGTGACTCCTGGAGGGTGTTGGTGGATGACTGTGAGTCTCCCTCGGTGTTGGAGGAGTCAGGTTCTGGTTCCAGTAGGATGATCTCGTAGCAGGTGCCGCCCTCGCCGTCGTCTCCCAGCGTCCGGAACTCTTGGATGAAAGGGTCAGGGGGGAGGAAGGACTCCAGCTGGTTCAACAAGACGGGGTCAACCTTTACTGAGGGCAGGAAGTACTCGGGCTCCAGGTCCCGGTCAGGAAAAATATTGATTTGAGGTTTTGGAGTGAAGAGAGGACGAGGCTCCAGAAGCTGGTGTCTGTGAGGCTGGTGGCTGCTCTTGGTCCCAGCAGGCGAGTGGTCGTGTGCATGGTCATGAGAAAGGTCATGCGCATGGTCGTGTACATGGTCCTGGGAAGGGTCGTGCGCATGGTCCTGGGAAAGGTCGTGCACATGGTCCTGGGAAGGGTCGTGCGCATGGTCGTGTAAGTGGTCGTGCGCATGGTCCTGGAAAGGGTCGTGCACAAGTGGTCGTGCGCATGGTCCTGGAAAGGGTCGTGCACATGGTCGTGTGCATGTTCGTGTAAGTGGTCGTGCGCATAGTCCTGGGAAGGGTCGTGCGCATGGCCCTGGGAAAGGTCGTGCACATGGTCGTATAAGTGGGCATGGGCGTGCCCATGGAGGTGGTCGTGTAAGTCGTTCTTCACGTCGTGGTGGAGGTGGTGACCCTCAGCGGCTATGATCGCCTCCCTGATCCTGTGGAAGGTATAGAGGAAGTGGTCCCTGGCCAAGGCCACCTCGGGGGTGTCCTGCACAGGCTGAGGCGCCACGCTGTAAGGCACCGACGTGTTGACGAACACCCGCGACGACGACCTGCCCACTGTTCTCCTCAGACGGGGGTCCTCCTCTGGGGTCAACTTATCAAGAGTGGGCGGGTGGGCGGGGCTGGTGGTCGGGTGGGCGGGGCTGGGGTCACCGTAGATGGCCACCATCGTCACCGCCACCTGTAGGAGGTCAAGAGCATTAGGTCTTCATAATGGATATTGGAACACAGTGAGAGTTGTGATGTTGTATGGAGGCCACAACACAACAACATGAACCTCTTAGGTTATAGTCTCGTGCTAAGAAAGTGTCTCGTCATTATTCTAGTTGTAACTTAACCAAAGTTGTAGGTTTCACCCAAGTCGCCTCACACGGTGTGTATATGTTGGCCACCTGAAACAATGTTAACAAGATAGTGTTTACTCCTGCCGACACCTGTCATGTTTTATTGTGTGTCTTGTAGTTCAGGTATTCATACATGAATTTGTCTACAGTGACCGAGTTAATGATAATGACTTCAGAATGTCACAGTTGAATGACTTACAGGTGAGGGGTGAGTCCAGCCCTCTAACTCACACTGACTCCTACTCGGAGGTCACACTGGATCATGGCTGATACTGACCTTAACTCAAGGAGGTCACACTTGGTCATGAGACACTGACTTCTACTCAAGGTCACACTTGGTCATGACTCACACTGATTTCTACCAAGAGGTCAAACAGGGTCATGACTCACACTTGGTTGTGGTGGGAGAGGTTCTGACTCACAGAGACCTTGTTCACTCACAGGGTAATGACTTCCATGACCTGGTTCACGGCTGACCTTCCCTCACCCGGTATCCTTAGCTCAGGTCAACACAACAACTGACCTTGTGTTGCCGCTCTAACATTAATACGTGTCTGAGAGTTCGTCATACAGTATGTGGTGTTGGTATACAGTATGTGGTGTTGGTATACAGTATGTGGTGTTGGTATACAGTATGTGGTGCTGGTATACAGTATGTGGTGCTGGTATACAGTATGTGGTGTTGGTATACAGTATGTGGTGCTGGTATACAGTATGTGGTGTTGGTATACAGTATGTGGTGTTGGTATACAGTATGTGGTGCTGGTATACAGTATGTGGTGCTGGTATACATGTGGTGCTGGTATACAGTATGTGGTGCTGGTATACAGTATGTGGTGTTGGTATACAGTATGTGGTGTTGGTATACAGTATGTGGTGTTGGTATACAGTATGTGGTGCTGGTATATACAGTATGTGGTGTTGGTATACAGTATGTGGTGCTGGTATACAGTATGTGGTGCTGGTATACAGTAGGTGTTGGTATACAGTATGTGGTGTTGGTATACAGTATGTGGTGTTGGTATACAGTATGTGGTGTTGGTATACAGTATGGTGCTGGTATACAGTATGTGGTGTTGGTATACAGTATGTGGTGCTGGTATACAGTATGTGGTGTTGGTATACAGTATGTGGTGCTGGTATACAGTATGTGGTGTTGGTATACAGTATGTGGTGTTGGTATACAGTATGTGGTGTTGGTATACAGTATGTGGTGTTGGTATACAGTATAAAGAGGATGTCACAGGGTCCCGGAAGTCACAAACACAACACCTGACTTCATCACTTTGCTTCTGGGTGTGGGGCGTGAGATGACCCCCGGGTGTTTCGGTCAGTAGAGGTTAGGTTGCTAGGTTAGGTTAGGTTAAGTTAGGTTAGGTTAGGTTAGGTTAGGTTAGGTTAGGTTTGTCGCAAAACAAGGCGGTGTTGTGTAAATTTTTGAACACAACCTGTCACCATGTTGCACCAGGTACATTAAGTCGGGCAGGTGTTGGTATGTCTGTTGGGCGGTGGCTGGCGGGTGTTGCCCCATAACTGCCTCTTCTGACGTAAACACCGCAGGCCTGGCTCACCGCCCCAGCCAGGGAGGAGATACACTCAAATGGTTTACATATAAAACATTGAGGGCGGTGAACACTGTGTTGGTACCTGCAGGTTGCAACAGAGAAATACCACGAGTGTCAGTGTTAGTTTTATATTTTTCCTAAAGGAGGTGAGACGAATTTAACCTAACCTAACTAAACCTAATTTAACTTAACCTAACCGATATCTACGTGAACCTAACCTACCATGAACCTAACCTAACCTAACCTAACTAAACCTAATTTAACTTAACCTAACCGTATCTAGCATGAACCTAACCTAACTTAACCTAACTAAAACTAACTTAACGCAACCTAACTAAACCAAACCAAACCTAACGTAACGTAACTCAACATTACGTGACAAAACAACACTAGAATGGTTAACTTAAGTTAGGTTATGTTTTGCTTTGATTACATTTCTTTAGGTTAGGTTAAGCTAGATGGGTTAAATCAGGTTTAAGTTGTTTAGGTTTAAGTTGGTCTTGCTGAAGTTAAGTTATGTTATGTTAGATTAGGTTAGATTAAGATAAAATTAAGTTAGATTAGGTTTTCTTAAGTTTGGTCTGGTTTGGTTAGGTTAATTTTTTCAGGCTAGGTCAGGTCAGGTCAGCTGTCGTAGGTGAATTAGCACTTACCTTACCCCAAAAACAAAACAAACAAACAAACACGATCCACGCCTGTCTCACCAGGTTCTTCTCCATAGGGTCTAATAACCACCTTGAAAACCTGGAATTACCGACCTTAAAGTACGTGCGTGTGTTAGCTCGACTTCGGGGGCAAGATAGTGGCTTGAGAATATGCATTATGAAGGAGACAGGTGAAGATAAGGTGTGATAAAGAGGGTGATAGAAAGACGTGGAGAGGAAATAGCGATAAGAGAAGAGGAAGGAGTGAGAAGGCATAGACGGAATGATAATAGGGATAGGGTAAAAGCGAAGAGGGTGATAAGGGACGGGACAGCCAGACACAGAGAAGAAGAGAGAACTCGGAGAAAGAGACACAGATTTAAGAGGAAGAGAAGGAAGACTGTAATAATGAGTCCTTCCCTCCTCTTCCCTCCCCTTCCTCTCCTCCTACCCACCCTTCCTAACCCCCTAACCATCCGCCCACCCTCCAACCTTTCTCCCTCCCACCTTCCCCTCCCACCTTCCACCCCTCCCACCCCATCCTCCACCCACTTTTATCCATCCTCCACCTCACTCTCTCACCCTCTCACACTCTACCACACCCTCCACCCTACCACACCCTCCACCCTCTACCACACCCTCCACCATCTACCACACCCTCCACCCTCTACCACACCCTCCACCATCTTAACCTTGCTACCAGGTAAAAAAACTGGGCAGCAGGTAACTTTCCCTTTATTACTGCAGAGTCTGAACCAGTGCACGTCTTCCACACCCTCCCTGACGTACTCTGAATACCACGTCATCCACACCCTCCTGACGTGTACTCTGGATCACCACGTCATCCACACCTCCCCTGACGTGTACTCTGATCACCACGTCATCCACACCTCCCTGACGTGCACTCTGTTCACCACGTCATCCACACCCTCCCCTGACGTGTACTCTGATCACCACGTCATCCACACCTCCTGACGTGTACTCATCACCACGTCATCCACACCCTCCCCTGACGTGCACTCTGTTCACCACGTCATCCACACCTCCCACGTGTACTCTGATCACCACGTCATCCACACCCTCCCCTGACGTGTACTGATCACCACGTCATCCACACCCTCCCGACGTCTACTGATCAACACGTCATCCACACCCTCCCGACGTACTGATCACCACGTCATCCACACCCTCCGTGACGTGTACTGATCACCACGTCATCCACACCCTCCCTGACGTGCACTCCTGATCACCACGTCATCCACACCCTCCTGACGTGTACTGATCACCACGTCATCCACACCTCCCTGACGTGTACTGGATCACCACGTCATCCACACCCTCCCTGACGTGCACTCTGATCACCACGTCATCCACACCCTCCCTGACGTGTACTACTCCACCACGTCATCCACACCTCCCCTGACGTGTACTTTTCACCATTTATTTTGTTGTCTATAAGAACACCTAATAAAGTATTGTTAATTTGGTGACTCATCTGTGCACATGGCAACCTAACCTAACCTAACCTTATCTAACCTAACCTTAACCTAACCTAACCCAACCTAACCTTATCTAACCTAACCTAACCTTATCTAACCTAACCTAACCTTATCTAACCTAACCTAACCAAACCCAACCCAACCTTATCTAACCTAACCTAACCTTAACTCAACCTTAACCTAACCTAACCTAACCAAACCTAACCCAACCTTATCTAACCCAACCTAACCTTATCTAACCCAACCCAACCTTATCTAACCTCTGTACACAGTTATTAATAATGCGTTGAGAGAATGTGTCGCATAATTAAATAATAGTAATATAGATTAGCAACAAAGCTTTCGTTAATAATAATACTAATTAATGATAAGGTATTAAGTAATTAAATGTATCGCTTCTCACACCTGGTATTCACAGGTAGACGGTTATAAGCTTAATTAATTATAGGAAAGGTGTTCACTTCCTGACACTCTTCCTGGTACCCTTCCTGACACTCCTCCTGACACTCTTCCTGACACTCTTCCTGACACTCTTCTTGACACTCTTCCTGACACCCTTCCTGACACTCCTCCTGACACTCTTCCTGACACTCTTCTTGGACACTCTTCCTGACACCCTTCCTGACACTCCTCCTGACACTCTTCCTGCGACACTCTTTCTGACACTCTTCCTGACACTCTTTCCTGACACTCTTCCTGACACCCTTCCTGACACCTCTTCCTGACACTCCTCCTGACACTCTCCTGATACCCTTCCTGACACTCTTCCTGACACTCTTCCTGACACTCTTCCTGATACCCCTTCCTGACACTCTTCCTGACACTCTTCCTGACACTCTTCCTGACACTCTTCCTGATACCCTTCCTGACACTCCTGACACTCTTCCTGACACTCCTCCTGACACTCTTCCTGACACTCTTCCTGATACCCTTCCTGACACTCCTCCTGACACTCTTCCTGACACTCCTCCTGACACTCTTTCCTGACACTCTTCCTGACACTCCTCCTGACACTCTTCCTGACACTCTGACACTCCTCCTGACACTCTTCCTGACACACTTCCTGACACTCTTCCTGACACTCTTCCTGACACCCTTCCTGACACTCTTCCTGACACCCTCCTGACACTCTTCCTGACACTCTTCCTGACACTCTCCCTGACACTCCTCCTGACACTCTCCTGACACTCTTCCTGACACTCCTCCTGACACTCTTCCTGACACTCCTCCTGACACTCTTCCTGACACTCCTATAACGCTACTAAAATATTTCCACTAATGTTTTCCTTCTATTATCCTTTTTATTACCTGTGCTGATATTTACCTGTGTTTACCTGTGCTAATTAAAACAAGTACCAGGTAGGGCTGTCCTTGTTTTAGTACAGTACTTTGGTGATGTACACTTGTTCACTGAGTACATCTGTAGCCTCCTGACTCCCGAGAGGACGAGTACATTCATGGTGTAATATCTGGCTTTAGTACATTCATGGTACGTATCTGGCTTCAGTAGTCATGAGGTATATCTGGCCTTAGTAAACTCACGCTATCTGGCTTCAGTAGTCATGAGGTATATCTGGCCTTAGTAAACTCACGCTGTCTGGCTTCAGTAGTCATGAGGTATATCTGGCCTTAGTAAACTCACGCTGTCTGGCTTCAATAGTCATGGAGGTATATCTGGCCTTAGTAAACTCACGCTGTCTGGCTTCAGTAGTCATGAGGTATATCTGGCCTTGTAACTCACGCTGTCTGGCTTCAGTAGTCATGAGGTATATCTGCCTTAGTAAACTCACGCTGTCTGGCTTCAGTAGTCATGAGGTATATCTGGCCTTAGTAAACCTACGCTGTCTGGCTTCAGTAGTCATGAGGTATATCTGGCCTTAGTAAACTCACGCTGTCTGGCTTCAATAGTCATGAGGTATATCTGGCCTTAGTAAACTCACGCTGTCTGGCTTCAGTAGTCATGAGGTATATCTGGCCTAGTAAACTCACGCTGTCTGGCTTCAATAGTCATGAGGTATCTGGCCTTAGTAAACTCACTGTCTGGCTTCAGTAGTCATGAGGTATATCTGGCCTTAGTAAACTCACGCTGTCTGGCTTCAGTAGTCATGAGGTATATTTCGCCTTAGTAAACTCACGCTGTCTGGCTTCAGTAGTCATGAGGTATATCTGGCCTTAGTAAACTCACGCTATCTGGCTTCAGTAGTCATGAGGTATATCTGGCCTTAGTAAACTTACGCTGTCTGGCTTCAGTAGTCATGAGGTATATCTGGCCTTAGTAAACTCACGCTGTCTGGCTCAGTAGTCGTGCATATCTGGCCTTAGTACTGCCAGGCTTCAGTAGTGTATATCTGGCCTAAA
This sequence comes from Homarus americanus, assembly GCF_018991925.1. NCBI lineage: Eukaryota > Metazoa > Arthropoda > Malacostraca > Decapoda > Nephropidae > Homarus > Homarus americanus. The sequence continues at coordinate 29,256 of NW_024757651.1, read as the reverse complement.
CCTCACGTCTGCTTCAGTAGTCATGAGGTATATCTGGCCTTAGTAAACTCACGCTGTCTGGCTTCAGTAGTCATGAGGTATATCTGGCCTGTAAACTCACGCTATCTGGCTTCAGTAGTCATGAGGTATATCTGGCCTTAGTAAACTCACGCTGTCTGGCTTCAGTAGTCATGAGGTATATCTGGCCTTAGTAAACTCACGCTGTCTGGCTTCATAGTCATGAGGTATATCTGCCTTAGTAAACTCACGCTGTCTGGCTTCAGTAGTCATGAGGTATATCTGGCCTTAGTAAACTCACGCTGTCTGGCTTCAATAGTCATGAGGTATATCTGGCCTTAGTAAACTCACGCTATCTGGCTTCAATAGTCATGAGGTATATCTGGCCTTAGTAAACTCACGCTGTCTGGCTTCAATAGTCATGAGGTATATCTGGCCTTAGTAAACTCACGCTATCTGGCTTCAGTAGTCATGAGGTATATCTGGCCTTTGTAAACTCACTCTGTCTGGCTTCTGTTCAGTCATTGCCTCATGAGAGTTGCTGAAGGTGTTCCGGCCCTGAGCAGCTGCTGTTGTGCATGACTCAGGCACCGGAAGCCAGAGTTTCATAGTGTTGAAACCTCTTTTGCTAATGTTGTTTCAATTCCCTCATCACCTGTGTAGGGGGGGGAGGGGAAGGTAAGTGTTGTTGCATCAGAGGATATCCAATTGGGTGTGGTGGATGTGGGTTAGTGGGTGTGGCGGATGAGATCAGGAGTGTGGCGGATGAGGTAAGGAGTGTGGCGGATGAGGTCAGGGGATGGTGGATGAGGTCAGGAGGTGGGCGGATGAGGCTAGGGGATGTGGTGGATGAGGTCAGGAGTGTGGTGGATGAGGCTAGAGGATATGGTGGATGAGGCCAGGGATATGGCGGATGAGTTCAGGGATGTGGTGGATGAGGTCAGGAGTGTGGCGGATGAGGCTAGGGATATGGCGGATGAGGTCAGGTGATGTGGTGGATGAGGTCAGCAGTGTGTGGTTGATGTAGTGAGGGTGTGGTAGATGTGATCAGGAGTGTGGTTGATGTAGTGAGGGTGTGGTAGACGGGGGCCACACCTTGATAATGACCCAATAGTCGTCACAGGTACCCGACGAGGTTAAGTTATAAGAGAAGGTCACATTACCTTCACACATTCCCCTCCACTAATTACATTTTTCCTTACCTGTGTGGTAGAAAAACACTATAACATTCCTGTGTGTTTTAAGGAGTTGCGAGTAATTATCTCAGGTGTTTGGATATCCCGTGTGACTGCTAGAGGTTGACAGACAGATGGGGCGGGGCGGGGCGGGGTATAGGAACCTTAAGAAAATAAGGAGTCTGCAATAGACCGGTTGGCCTGTGCATGAGCGCTCCTGTCGAGAGTTACTACCACTCTCTATCATCCATGAATCTATCTAGCCTCCTTTTGAAACTTTCCAGAGTTCCCGCACTTACTACAAAGTTGGTAAGCTTGTTCCACTCGTCCACCACCCTATTTGTGAACCAGTTCCTTCCTATCTCCCTCCTAAACCTAAACTTATCCAACTTAACTGTTGCTACGAGTCCTATCCTGCTCGGATATTATAAGACTCGTATATTATAAGAACTTTATCTATATCTCCTTTATTGATTCCTTTCACCCACTTAAATACTTCTGAAATGATCACACAGGTAAATATTTTCTGAGTTTTTTAGAGTCAGAATCCAGGTAACGTGAACATTAGTATCCTGTAGGACCTGACCTGACCTAGCCTAACCTAACCTACCCTAACCTCCACTAACCTAACCTCCCCTCCACTAACCTAACCTAACCAAACTTAACCCAACCCAGGAGTTGCCTAAACGGTGATATTTCTTACCACCATTGGCTAACTGACTCGCTAACTGACTCACTGGCTAACTGACTCACTAACTAATTGACTCACTGGATAACTGACTCACTAACTGACTGATTTACTGCAACTGGCTCAATAACTTACTGACTCAATAACAAACTGACTCACTGGCAAACTGACTCACTGACTAACTGACTCACTAACTAACTGACTCACTAACTAACTAACTCACTCACTGGCTCACTGAATAACTGACGGAGAGAATTTTTAAGTCGAAGCTGACGGAGAAATTTGATTATAACTAAATTTTTACGCGGTCTGTGCGTAAGAGGTACTGCCTGGTGCTGGGTCTGATGTGTGTGAGTTGTAGTATGAGGGGTGATGAGGAGGGGGTAGTGGGGCTATGAAGGGGTGAATGAGAGGTGGTGGGGAGAAAGGGGAGGGGAGGAGAGAAGGAATGTGAGGGGAGAAGAGATGGAGAAGTGGGAGAGGCGAAGGACGGAAGAAGGTAATTAAAATACATATCATCTCGCTCGTTAGTTAGTCCGTCTGGCTCCTCCGTTGTGCAATATAGCAAGGTTAAGAGAGCCATGATCACAGTGTAAGGCTGACGTAGACGGTGAAGGAGGCAGCACCATCAGGAGGGCAAGGCCAGGGCTTCTTAGCTGGTAACCCCGCAGCTAGTTTTTGTGCTGGTGGAGGTGGTGGGTCCATTTTTATAGAGAGTAAATATGTAGTGTGTGTGTGTGTGTGTGTGTGTGTGTGTGTGTGTGTGTGTGTGTGTGTGTCCGTTCCCTGTCCGTCCGTCCGTCCACTGTCCATCCTACACGTACGTACAGACATATGTTTAATGTGTACAAGGAGGTCATCACATAAATATATATTGTACCACTACCCTCCCTCCCCCAGCCTGGTCGTGTCAGGGAAGCAACGCCTGTACAACCTATCATCATCGCCAGACGTTTAACCCTACTCTCCACTCCTCTCCTTCCTCCTTCACCCCTCCCACTCCTTTCCCTTCCTCCACATTCCTCCTCCCACAACACTGGCACTTATAAAAAATCCTCAGCTGTTTTATTTATGAATCACACCGTTGCGTCAAACAAAAAATTGCGTCATTTATTATTATACGGACCATATCGATTTTTTCTTCAGAATTTGCGTCAAAATGTGAGCACTACGTTAACTGTTGATTAAAATCGTTGCGTCACAAATTTGCGTCATATAAAGAGTGAACACTGCTTAGATTATTGACCAAGCGTTTACGGCATTCAAGATAATTTTTTTACATCGTTTCATTCATTATACATTTCGCATCGTTGATTTCTGAGAATCTTGCGTCATTGAAGTAACAAGCGATCATGTGATTAAAGTTGAATTACCTCATTACTTCGGTAATTACAAAGGTTATTTCCTAATACCTCTTCACAATTTACATAACACACCACACGCGCCCTCCTTCTCCTTATTATAGACAAATCGCGTCATTGCGTCATTAATTACACCGAACCGCTTCTTAAATGTCACTACTTGCGTCATTGAAACTCGAGTGCTAAGTGCGTAAAAGGTGAATTGCGTCATTGCGTCTTTAATTACACCGACAGCTTGCGTCAATAGGGAGGGATATTACCAAACAATTCTTCCATCTTGGTGTTAAAACGCTTATGTTCTCACGAGCAAAGTGTGTGTGTGTGTGTGTGTGTGTGTGTGTGTGTGTGTGTCGGTAAATGTCACTGAGTTTGAAAAATCACCAACTGGTCAGAATCACGTTGACATTAACCCAACCGGAGCGAGAAACTGGTTGTGTGGCAGTGGTGGTGGTGGTTGTGTGGTGGTGGTGGTTGAGGTTGTGTGGTGGTAGCGGTTGAGGTTTTGGTGGTGGTGGTGGTGGTTGTGGTCACCAATAATACTATCACCACCAGCATCACACCACCACCACACCACACCACCACAACCACCACCACAGTACAGGTGTTCCATCACGCCACCACTGCCCCTACGACAACCTTGGTCCACACATTCACGAAAGGTTAAGTAGGATAATATTTCCTCGTAGTAAAACACAAGTTAGGTTAACTTAATCCATTATTGAAAAGAATATTCCAATAGATCCAGAGGTATGGAACAGACAGACAGACAGACATAAAGAAAGAGACAGATATACAGACAGACAGACAGACATAAAGAGACAGACAGACAAAGACAGACAGAAAGAGACAGACAGACATACAGACAGACAGACCAGACAGACATACAGACAGACAGACATAAAGAAAGAGCAGACATACAGACAGACAGACAGACATAAAGAGACAGACAGACAAAGACAGACAGAAAGAGACAGACAGACATACAGACAGACAGACCAGACAGACAGACATACAGACAGACAGACCAGACAGACAGACAGACAGAAAGAAAGAGACAGACAGACAGACCAGACAGACAGACAGAAAGAAAGAGACAGACAGACATACAGACAGACATACAGACAGACAGACAGACAGAAAGAGACAGACAGACCAGACAGAAAAGAGACAGACAGAAAGAGACAGACATACATACACATACAGACAGACAGACATAAAGAAAGAAGAGACAGACAGACATACAGACAGACATACAGACAGACAAGACAGACAGAAAGAAAGAGACAGACAGACCAGACAGAAAGAGACAGACAGAAAGAGACAGACATACATACATACAGACAGACAGACATAAAGAAAGAGACAGACAGACATACAGACAGACAGACCAGACAGACAGACAGACAGAAAGAAAGAGACAGACAGACAGACCAGACAGACAGACAGAAAGAAAGAGACAGACAGACCAGACAGACAGACAGACAGACAGAGACAGACAGAAAGAGACAGACATACATACATACAGACAGACAGACATAAAGAAAGAGACAGACATACATACAGACAGACAGACAGACCAGACAGACAGACAGACAGACATAAAAGAAAAGAGACAGACAGACATACAGACAGACAGGACCAGACAGACAGACAGACAGAAAGAGACAGACAGACATACAGACAGACAGACCAGACAGACAGAGACATAAAAGAAAGAGACAGACAGACGGACAGACAGACAGACAGACAGAGATACATACATACAGACAGACAGACATAAAGAAAGAGACAGACATACATACAGACAGACAGACAGACTGACAGACAGACAGACAGACATAAAGAAAGAGACAGACAGACATACAGACAGACAGACCAGACAGACAGACAGACAGAAAGAGACAGACAGACATACAGACAGACAGACCAGACAGACAGACATAAAGAAAGAGACAGACATACATACATACAGACAGACAGACATAAAGAAAGAGAGACAGACAGACATACAGACAGACAGACCAGACAGACAGACATAAAGAAAGAGACAGACAGACATACATACAGACAGACAGACCAGACAGACAGACAGACAGACATAAAGAAAGAGACAGACAGACATACAGACAGACAGACCAGACAGACAGACAAAGAAAAGAGACGCAGACATACATACAGACAGACAGACATAAAGAAAGAGACAGACATACATACAGACAGACGGGCATAAAAGAAAAGACAGACATACATACAGACAAACAGACCAGACAGACAGACAGACAGACATAAAGAAAAGGGCAGACAGACATACAGACAGACAGACAGACAGAAAGAGACAGACAGAAAGAGACGAACATGCATACATACATACAGACAGACAGACGCAAAAGAAAGAGACAGACGACAGACAGACAGACCAGACAGACAGACAGAGACATAAAAGAACAGACAGACATACAGACAGACAGACCAGACAGACAGACAGACAGAAAGAGGGCAGACAGAAAGAGACAGACATACATACATACATACAGACAGACAGACAGACAGACAGACAACCGGACCGACCAGACAGACGGAGACAGACAGACAGACAAAAAGAGCAGACCGACCGACCTTTATGGACACCAACATTGGGCATGGTAATAATAACAAGAACACAGGAACTCTACAAACAAAAACAAACAAACAAAAGTCGATCACGGTAACACAAAACAACAATAGTAAAATAGAAGGAAAAATCAATAAAAGTAAAGTGGTCAACTACCTGATCCCTCAAGGCCTTGTTAACTGTGTAAATGTTACTCGGTACAGTGTTTACATATGAGTCAGCTCGTAGTGTTTACAATGTGTCAGCTAGGTGTGTTTACAGTCAGCTAGTTGGTAGTGTTTATGTGTCAGTTGGTGGTGTTTACAATGTGTCAGTTAGGTGTTTACAATGTCAGCTGGTAGTGTTTACAGTCAGCTGGTTGGTAGTGTTTACAATGTGTCAGCTGGTAGTGTTTACAGTGTGTCTGGTAGTGTTTACAGTGTGTCAGCTGGTAGTGTTTACAGTGTGTTCAGCTGGTAGTGTTTACAATGTATTAAGCTAGTAGTGTTTACATGTGTCAGCTGGTAGTGTTTACATGTGTCAGCTGGTAGTGTTTATGTGTCAGCTGGTAGTGTTTACATGTGTCAGCTGGAGGTGTTTACAATGTCAGCTGGTAGTGTTTACATGTGTCAGCTGGTAGTGTTTATGTGTCGGAGGTGTTTACAATGTGTCAGCTGGTAGTGTTTACATGTCAGCTGGTAGTGTTTACATGGTGTTTACAATGTGATAACTGGTAGCGTTTATGTGTCAGCTGGTAGTGTTTACATGTCATGGTAATGTTTACAATGTGTCAGCTGGTAGTGTTTACAATGTGATAACTGGTAGTGTTTACATTTGTCAGCTGGTGGTGTTTACATGTGTCAGCTGGTAGTGTTTACAATGTGTCAGCTGGTAGTGTTTATGTCAGCTGGTAATGTTTACAATGTGTCAGCTGGTAGTGTTTAC
>NW_024757651.1:0-20000 GCF_018991925.1 Homarus americanus | reverse complement strand
CCTCTCTCTTTATCCCCCTTTATCCTCTTCCAATCATCATCTCAAGAGGAATGAAGACACGAAAAAGAACAACCTCACCAATAATTCAACTTCAAAGATGGATGGCTTCACGCGCCAACACAAAAGCTCCACCAACCAGGAAAAGAAAAAAACGGAGAGAAAAGATTATAATTTTCTACAACCATCTACACGTCTCTACTACACATCCAATCATGTCTTCACTAATTTCGTTTATGACAGTGATTTGTACTTCAGGATGGTCATTCTACGCACAGAGGAACACGGACACACACACACACACACACACACACACATATACACATACACACACACACGACAGGTAAGATTAAGAGGTGTGTAACTTAACCTGTGATTCACCTGTATTGATTACTGGTGACTCACAGGTGTAACAAGATCAAGTTAATATGTTTACGTAATAGGAGGAATAGTAGACTTAATATACCTTAATAATATGCGTAATGCGTAAATAATCTGCGTTATGAAGGTGTGACAAGTGATAAGTGTATTTGTAAGTGGTGTGTGATGAGAGAGAGCTTAAGGACCATGTTAAAAACGTCATTGAGGATGTGGTGAAGTGGTGATGTTTGATTCTAGAGTGTTTGATGTTTGAGTCATGTCATTAATAACAATTATCACCACTACCCACATCACCACCGACACTACTACCACCACTAGCAACAATTATTATCACCACTACCAACACCCAACACCATACCATCCACAACCACCACCCATAGCCACACACAGCAACCCCCTCACGTAAGGTCAACATATAGGGCAGCTTAGTAACCCCATACTAGGTCAGGTCACACCTCGGGCCAGGACCAGCACACACCGTCACCTCACTAGAGTCTTCTTAACTCTAAACGTAAGGAAATGTAGTGAAATTCTTGCCTCGATTAGTTCCTTGACAAGATGTAAAACGTAATGCTTAATGTAGCTAACCAAACTTAACCTGACTTAACCTAAAACAAACCTAACCTTACCTAACTTAATATAACCTAACCTAACCACCCCTTAACCAACCAAACCTAACCCAACCCAACCTAACCTAACCAATTCAGGGGATCATTTGTCATCAAATATATTCCGTCAACTAACTTTCTTTACAAAATACAAATAACTTAGAAAATAATATGGATGATAAATTGACCAGAAGAAAACACGATAAAGAAGAGGAGAAGATAATAGCGATAAAGGACTTAGATATAATTGGAGATTAATTAAGTTAGGAAGCATAGGTAATTAAATAAGTAACAGGTGAAGGTAAATTAATTAGCAAAAAATGGGTGATATAATGATTCGGAATAGTAGATGACAAGGTAAAAAATAGGTGATTTATTAATTAGCAAAAACGGGTGATTTTTAATAGGATAACCAAAATAGGTGATGATACACATATGTTGGAATAGTAGAATGACCCTTTGGAGACCTTTCCTATTTTTTTAACCTACCTTCAGTTAATAGGGCAGGTAAAATATTCTGAGTCTCTACCTTTTACTTGAAATGTTGTCTCACTTCTCTCATTTGCGGAGGAGAAAACTGAATCGAGAATCTTTGAATTTCAGTCCAGATTCTTGGGAAGTCGTAATACGTCAGCAATGTCGTAACTGAGGTGAACAAGTCTGTTGTTATTATGATCGTGTCTCAGATGTAATGTTTGGGACGCCATGTTTGTGACGTAACTCGAGTATGAGCCAATAAGATGCTCTGTTACATCATCATTTAGGGAAAAAAACATAAACACGATCTTTTAAGAAACTGATTTTACATCTTAGTTTAAAATAACACTTAAGACGCGTCCACCAAGTATCCATTTACGAGAGAAAAAAAAAATTGCCTTAACTTACGAGATTTAACTTTGGGTCATTAATTTATGGATAGATAAGAGGAAAGGATTGACGTCTCTTAACTGATGGTGAGAGATCAACTTATGTGCCTCTATTGGGATGGTCGCCATATTAATGTCTCCTCGGTAAAAACTGATGCTAGAGGAACATTTTCGACGGGACTCTAAAACTTATCGACTGGGAGAATTTAGCATGTTGAGTAAGTCATGCCACGTAGGTTGGGGTAGGAGAGGTTAGGTTAGGTTAGGTTAAGGACAGGTTACGTATGGACAGGTTAGGTTTAGGATAGGTTATGATGTTAGGTTTAGGATAGGTTAAGGATAGATTCGGTTAAGTAAAGGGATAGGTTAGGTTAGGGTTAGGTTAAGTAAAGGATAGGTTAAGTAAAGATAGGTTAGGTTTAGGATAGGTTAAGATACGTTAGGTTTAGGATAGGTTAGGTTAAGGATAGGTTCGGTTAAGTAAAGGGATAGGTTAGGTTAAGTAAGGATAGGTTAGGTTTGAACTTTTACTAAATTCATATTCAGTTTACCTGTTCGTATTACTATTAGAGGTCCAGGTACAGGTGTAATTAAAGTTACAGGTAAAGGTATGTCTAAATACAAGTATAGTTCATACACAGATGCGGAAGTGTACCAGGCTTGCTTACGACATTCCCCTGGGTTAGGTTAGGTTAGGAGGTTAGGTTAGGTTAGGTTAGGTTAGGTTGAGTTGGGGTAAGGATAGATTAGGTTAGGGGTAGGTTAGGTAATGTTAGGTTAGGTTAGGTTAAAAGGATAGATTAGGTTAGGGGTAGGTTAGGTAATGTTAGGTTAGGTTAGGTTAGGGTAGGTTAGGTTATTGACACTATCATGAGTAAGGTGGTGAGTCATGAGTCTAAGATCATGAATAAACTTCATAACTCGGGGTTGTAAATACGTTAACACTTCCAACCCTTGAGACGATGAGTAAAGATAACTAAACACTCGAGACGATGAGTAAATCTTAAAACACGATGAGTCAAGGTAAGAGTTACTCACCAGGAGTGTCTTCAGGCAACGTCCGCTCATCACCAAGTGTGAACCGAGACTGAGGAGGAGAGGTCGACCACCACTTCACTCACAAGCGGGGGCGGAGGGGTCGTTTTTCACCTAAGTGACGTCACGATCCTTGATAATCCGTGAAGGCGACTGGTTGGTTCACGAACTGTGTGAGCAGGATGACAAGATATCATGATATAAATAAAACAAAGAAACATTGTTATTAATATAATCAGGAGTTTCGTGTAGAGCAGAGCGATTTGAACCAAGTCTCGTCTAACCTAACCTAATCCCAGACTACAAAAATTACCTAAGCTATATAGTCTAATCTGAACTAACCCCCCCCCACCCACACACACACCCCACCCTCCCTCCTGACCCACCCTTTCCCTCCCCACCCACTACACACACACACACAAAAGATTACGAAATTTTTTATAGTTTTTTTTTCAGAAAGTTATTTACGAGGTCTTAGTTGGTGTTGAGGTTTGAAAGTACCTGTATTTAAATCACCTGCGTGTGTAACCGTTACCTCTGCCCTTTAACTTACCTGTGGCAAAACATTCTAATTAGGATAGAAATAATCGGGATGGGCCTAAAACACCCACCTGTACCTATTGACTAAACTGGGCGTGTTAGTTCAGTTTAACATCTAACAATAATTAACCATTATGACTAAGTTCAAAACACTAACACTATATTAGTTAATTAGGTAGTTAGTACCATACTAATTCGATATAATTCCATGAACGGCGTAATTGTGATCGTTAATAATTTCGTAAAAAGATAATGAAATAGTATCAAATTCGTACGTCGTCCCTTGTTGAACCAAACCTCGAGTGATTATTGTACAGGTAAATAAACTAAATGGAAATCACCTTTATCTTCTCCTCTCCTTCTATTGCTCCTTTCCCCTGCTTCCTCCTCCTCCATCTTCCTCCTCATCCCCCTTTTTTTATTCCCACCTCACCACCTCTTCCTTCTTCTTCCTCCTCCACCATCTTTTCTTCCTCCTTTCTCCTCCACATGTACGGGCAGGTGAGACAGCCAGGAGTCTTACCTGGTGAAAGGCAGACAGGTGGGCCAGCTCCCTATAGGGCGTGTTGTGTCTGCTCCAGGTGAAATGAGCCTCAGTCACATCACGCTAACCTAACCTAACCTAAGCTACAAATTAAGCCTGACCCAACGTAATTAGGTTAGGTTAGGTTGGCACATTAGAAGTGTAATTGAAAGAAAGAGTTCACAGTAGTCTGTCGGTTTTGGCCAGTGCAAGAGCACACACACACACACACACACACACACACCTACGCAATATTTGTTCCGGGTGGAGGAAGAGGAAGGTCGAATCATTTTGTTAAGTTTCTGCTTGACTGGTGGAGGTGTGCTGAGGTCGCGGCCCACTGCCCACCTCTTAACCCACCCCCTGCCCACTGCTGGTCTTCCACCTACCTGCTGCTCTCCTCCCTCCCTGCAGCTCTCCTCCTGCCTGCTGCTCTCCTCCCTCACTGTTGCTCCCACCTCACTACTGCTCTCCTCCCACTGCTGCTCTCCCTCCCTTCCCCTGCTGCCTCCCTCACTGCTGCTCTCCCTCACTGCTGCTCTCCCTCACTGCTGCTCTCCCTCCCCCACTGCTGCTCCCTCCCTTCCCCCTGCTGCTCTCCCTCACTGCTGCTCTCCTCCCTCCCTCCCTCTGCTGCTCTCCCTCCTCCCTGCTGGTCTCCCTCCTCACTGCTGCTCTCCCTCCTCCCTCCTGCTGCTCTCTCCCTCCCTCCCCTTGCTGCTCTCCTCCCTCCCTGCTGCTCTCCCTCCTGTCCTGTTATCCAGCACCTCACCAAACCCTACACACGCCCCCCTCTCTCTCACCAGGCACTATCACAGCAGCTGTTATTCGTCTTGAAGTGCACACACACACACACACACACGAGCTCTGATCAGCAGACAAAAGTAATTGATTTGTTTTCGTTCCAGGTACACAACAGTTAACAAGGTCATCTCACCTGTACAAGGCAGCGCCCAGGTAAGTCTGTTTACCTACCACAGTAAGCCATAGAGACACACCTTGGCTGACGGCGCACCTGAATTAGTTAAGTGTGGTTGAAATTAGTTTCGTTTGGTTAAATTTCCGTTAAGTTGGTTTAATTTAGTTAGATTTTGACTTAGTTTATATTAAAAATACTTATTACGTGGACGTGGAAAAAAACTAAACTTCAAAATATATATAAAACTGACCCTCGAGAACCTGTCATGACCTCAACGGGGGTCTGTTATGACCTCGGAGGGTTAGAGTGCGCCTCACATTCCATCTTGACCTTTCTGATAAGATGTCTTGCTGTTCTTGAGTCTTTCGGAACATTCTTAAACATTTTCATTCTGCTGTGTGTGGGTGGGTGGGTGGGTGGGTTGTGTGGTGGGTGGGTGGGTTGTGTGTGTGGGTGTGGTATAAGTGTATTGGGTGTGGATGTGTTGTAGATGTTGGTTGAACGAGGTAATGGGCGTAGATTTGATGTGGGTGTGGGTAGAAGCGTATGGGACTGATGCAACGTGGGCGTAGAAGGGGGGAAAGGCAGGGAATAAACAGACGTGGGGTGGGCGTGTGGATAGAGCATTGTGGGTAGGTGAGAGTTAGGTCACACATCTCACGAGTGCCCATTGACCCCGCCCGTCTTGACCAAACGCCCATATCGTGTTTGTATAATAAACACTCTACCCATGACCCAGTATGGTGGTGACCCAGTATGGTGGTGACCCGGTATGATGGTGACCCAGTATGATGGTGACCCAGTATGGTGGTGACCCAGTATGGTTAAGTTACTGGTGACCCGGTATGGTGGTGACCCAGCATGGTGGTGACACAGTATAGTGGTGAGTTACTGGTGACCCAGTACGGTGGTGACCCAGTACGGTGGTGACCCAACATGGTGGTGACCCAGCATGGTGGTGACCCAGTATGGTGGTGGTTACTGAGCCCAGTATGGTGGTGACCCAGTACGGTGGTGACCCAGTATGGTGGTGAGTTACTGGTGACCCGGTATGGTGGTGACCCAGCATGGTGGTGACCCAGCATGGTGGTGACAGCATCATTGGTGACCCAGTATGGTGGTGAGTTACTGGTGACCCGGTATGGTAGTGACCTAGTATGGTGGTGACCCAGCATGGTGGTGACCCAGCATGGTGGTGACCCAGCATGGTGGTGACCCAGCATGGTGGTGACCCAGTATGGTGATGACCCAGTATGGTGGTGACCCAGCATGGTGGTGACCCAGCATGGTGGTGACCCAGTATGGTGGTGAGTTACTGGTGACCACAGGTGGTGACCCAGTACGGTGGTGACCCAGTATGGTGGGTGACCAGTATGGTGGGGAGTTACTGCTGACAGTATGGTAGTGACCCAGTATGGTGGTGAGTTACTGGAGACCCGGTATGGTGGTGAACCAGCATGGTGGTGACCCAGCATGGTGGTGACACAGCATGGTGGTGACCCAGTATGGTGGTGAGTTACTGGTGACCCGGTATGGTAGTACCCAGTATGGTGGTGACCCAGTATGGTGGTGACCCAGTATGGTGGTGACCCAGCATGGTGGTGACCCAGCATGGTGGTGACCAACATGGTGGTGACCCAGCATGGTGGTGACCCAGTATGGTGGTGACCCAGCATGGTGGTGACCCAATGGTGGTGACCCAGTATGGTGGTGACCTCGAATGAAGGTGATATAGTTATTAGTATTCACAACACTTCCCTCACTAATGTGTTTTCGTGTGGAAGAGGAGGAGGAGGAGGAGGAGAAGCAACCTATGAATATATTGTACAAACTCTCCTCATTTCTCAACTTGATGAAAGAAACACACACACACACACACACACACACACACACACACACACACACACACACACACACACACACATCAACTAAGTCCTATAAAGGCGGGAATTCTGTAGCCCTCCTTCATTGACGACCTCCACCTTTGAGGAGTGACCAGGACGAGGAGGAGGTGAGGCTATTGTTGCCTGAGGGAGGGAGGGAGGGAGGAGGAAGGGTGACGCAGGGAAGGTCAGGGGAGGGATGGAGAATAGAGGGTGGATGGAAAGGAGAAGAAATGAAAGTGTGGTAATAAATAAGGATACGGAGGGAGGGAGAAGGAATGGAGGGGGAGGCAGGAGGTAGAGTGAAGGTGTAGTCATTATCTACCTCACTAAGGCCGGCTGCCTGACAACCTCCAAACTCCTCACTATAGAGAGACTACAGCTGTGACCACAACTACCTACAACTACGAAAAGAAAACAAACCGTACAAAACAAAGCCAAGGCATTACAAAACAAATGTATAGTTTAGGAGTGTAATGTATAGTTCAAGAGTGTAATGTATAGTTCAACGAGTGTAATGTATAGTTCAGCGAGTGTAATGTAGTTCAGCGAGTGTAATGTATAGTTCAGCGAGTGTAATGTATAGTTCAACGAGTGTAATGTATAGTTCAGCGAGTGTAATGTATAGTTCAACGAGTGTAATGTGTAGTTCAGCGAGTGTAATGTATAGTTCAGCGAGTGTAATGTATAGTTCAACGAGTGTAATGTAGTTCAGCGAGTGTAATGTATAGTTCAGCGAGTGTAATGTATAGTTCAACGAGTGTAATGTATAGTTCAGCGAGTGTAATGTATAGTTCAGCGAGTGTAATGTATAGTTCAGCGAGTGTAATGTAAGTTCAGCGAGTGTAATGTATAGTTCAGCGAGTGTAATGTATGTCTAAGCGAGTGTAATGTATAGTTCAGCGAGTGTAATGTATAGTTCAGCGAGTGTAATGTATAGTTCAGCGAGTGTAATGTAGAATCAGCGAGTGTAATGTATAGTTCAGCGAGTGTAATGTATAGTTCAACGAGTGTAATGTATAGTTCAGCGAGTGTAATGGATAGTTCAGCGAGTGTAATGTAGTTCAGAAGCGTAATGTATAGTTCAGCGAGTGTAATGTATAGTTCAGCGAGTGTAATGTATAGTTCAGCGAGTGTAATGTATAGTTCAGCGAGTGTAATGTATAGTTCAGCGAGTGTAATGTATAGTTCAGCGAGTGTAATGTAAGTTCAGCGAGTGTAATGTAGTTCAACGAGTGTAATGTATAGTTCAGCGAGTGTAATGTATAGTTCAACGAGTGTAATGTATAGTTCAACGAGTGTAATGTATAGTTCAGCGAGTGTAATGTATAGTTCAGGAGGTAATGGTAGTTGAAGAGTGTAATGTATGTTCAGCGAGTGTAATGTATAGTTCAGCGAGTGTAATGTATAGTTAAAGCGAGTGTAATGTATAGTTCAGCGAGTGTAATGTATAGTTCAACGAGTGTAATGCAGTGTTCAGCGAGTGTAATGTGTAGTTCAACGAGTGTAATGTATAGTTCAACGGAGTGTAAGTATAGTTCAACGAGTGTAATGTATAGTTCAGTGAGTGTAATGTATAGTTCAAAGGAGTGTAATGTAAGTTCAGCGAGTGTAATGTGTTCAGCGAGTGTAATGTATAGTTCAAGCGAGTGTAATGTATAGTTCAGCGAGTGTAATGTATAGTTCAGCGAGTGTAATGTATAGTTCAGCGAGTGTAATGTATAGTTCAGCGAGTGTAATGTATAGTTCAGCGAGTAATGTATAGTTCAGTGAGTGTAATGTATAGTTCAGCGAGTGTAATGTATAGTTCAACGAGTGTAATGGAGTTCAGGAAATGGGTTCAGCGAGTGTAATGTATAGTTCAGCGAGTGTAATGTATAGTTCAGCGAGTGTAATGTATGTTCAGCGAGTGTAATGTGTAGTTCAGTGAGTGTAATGTATAGTTCAGCGAGTGTAATGTATAGTTCAACGAGTGTAATGTGTAGTTCAGCGAGTGTAATGTATAGTTCAACGAGTGTAATGTATAGTTCAGCGAGTGTAATGTGTAGTTCAGCGAGTGTAATGTATAGTTCAGCGAGTGTAATGTATAGTTCAGCGAGTGTAATGTATAGTTCAGCGAGTGTAATGTATAGTTCAGCGAGTGTAATGTATAGTTCAGCGAGTGTAATGTATAGTTCAGCGAGTGTAATGTATAGTTCAGTGAGTGTAAGTATAGTTCAGCGAGTGTAATGTATAGTTCAACGAGTGTAATGTATAGTTCAGCGAGTGTAATGTATAGTTCAGCGAGTGTAATGGTAGTTCAGCGAGTGTAATGTATAGTTCAGCGAGTGTAATGTATAGTTCAAAGGAGTGTAATGTAGTTCAGCGAGTGTAATGTATAGTTCAGCGAGTGTAATGTATAGTTCAACGAGTGTAATGTAGTTCATCGAGTGTAATGTATAGTTCAACGAGTGTAATGTAGTTCGAAGAGTGTAATGTAGTTCAGTGAGTGTAATGTATAGTTCAGCGAGTGTAATGTGTGTTCAGCGAGTGTAATGTATAGTTCAGTGATGTAATGTATAGTTCAGCGAGTGTAATGTGTAGTTCAGCGAGTGTAATGTATAGTTCAGCGAGTGTAATGTATAGTTCAACTAGTGTAATGTGTAGTTCATCGGAGTGTAATGTATAGTTCAACGAGTGTAATGTGTAGTTCAGCGAGTGTAATGTATAGTTCAGGAGTGTAATGTAAGTTCAGCGAGTGTAATGTGTAGTTCAGCGAGTGTAATGTATAGTTCAGCGAGTGTAATGTATAGTTCAGCGAGTGTAATGTGTAGTTCAGCGAGTGTAATGTATAGTTCAGTGAGTGTGTTAGTTCATCGAGGTAATGTATAGTTCAGCGAGTGTAATATAGTTCAGCGAGTGTAATGTATAGTTCAGCGAGTGTAATGTAGTTCAGCGGAGTGTAATGTATAGTTCAGCGAGTGTAATGTATAGTTCAGCGAGTGTAATGTAGTCCATGAGTGTAATGTATAGTTCAGCGAGTGTAATGTATAGTTCAGCGAGTGTAATGTGTTGTTCAGCGGAGTGTAATGTATAGTTCAGCGAGTGTAATGTATAGTTCAGCGAGTGTAATGTATAGTTCAGCGAGTGTAATGTGTAGTTCAGCGAGTGTAATGTAGTTCAGTGAGTGTAATGTATAGTTCATCGAGTGTAATGTATAGTTCAACGAGTGTAATGTGTAGTTCAGCGAGTGTAATGTATAGTTCAGCGAGTGTAATGTATAGTTCAGCTGAGTGTAATGTAGTTCAGCGAGTGTAATGTAGTTCAGCGAGTGTAATGTATAGTTCAGCGAGTGTAATGTATAGTTCAACGAGTGTAATGTATAGTTCAACGAGTGTAATGTAGTTCAGCGAGTGTAATGTAAGTTCAGCTAGTGTAATGTATAGTTCGCTGAGTGTAATGTAGTTCAGCGAGTGTAATGTGTAGTTCAGCGAGTGTAATGTATAGTTCAAAGAGTGTAATGTATAGTTCAGCGAGTGTAATGTATAGTTCAGCGAGTGTAATGTATAGTTCAGTGAGTGTAATGGCAGTTCAGCGAGTGTAATGTATAGTTCAGCGAGGTAATGTATAGTTCAGCGAGTGTAATGTATAGTTCAGCGAGTGTAATGTATAGTTCAACGAGTGTGTAATGTAAGTTCAGTGAGTGTAATGGAAGTTCAGCGAGTGTAATGTATAGTTCAGCGAGTGTAATGTATAGTTCAGTGAGTGTAATGTATAGTTCAGCGAGTGTAATGTATAGTTCAAGTGAGTGTAATGTATAGTTCAGCAGTAATGTATAGTTCAGCGAGTGTAATCTAACGAGTGTAATGTATAGTTCAGTGAGTGTAATGTATAGTTCAGCGAGTGTAATGTATAGTTCAGCGAGTGTAATGTATAGGTTCAGTGAGTGTAATGTATAGTTCAGCGAGTGTAATGTATAGTTCAGCGAGTGTAATGTATAGTTCAGCGGTGTAATGTATAGTTAGCGAGTGTAATGTATAGTTCAGCGAGTGTAATGTATAGTTCAGCGGAGTGTAATGTATAGTTCAGCGAGAGTGTAATGTATAGTTCAGCGAGTGTAATGTATAGTTCAGCGAAGTTAATGTATAGTTCAAGTGTAATGTATATAGTTCAGCGAAAGTGTAATGTATAGTTCAGCGAGTGTAATGTATAGTTCAGTGAGTGTAATGTATAGTTCAGCAGTGTAATGTATAGTTCAGCGAGTGTAATGTATAGTTCAGTGAGTGTAATGTATAGTTCAGCGAGGTGTAATGTATAGTTCAACGAGGTGTAATGTATAGTTCAACGAGTGTGAATGTATAGTTCAGCGAGTGTAATGTATAGTTCAGTGAGTGTAATGTATAGTTCAGCGAGTGTAATGTATAGTTTAGTGAGTGTAATGTATAGTTTAGCGAGGTGTAATGTATAGTTCAGCGAGTGTAATGTATAGTTCAGCGAGTGTAATGTATAGTTCAGCGAGTGTAATGTATAGTTCAACGAGAGTGTAATGTATAGTTCAGCGAGTGTAATGTATAGTTCAGCGAGTGTAATGTATAGTTCAGCGAGATGTAATGTATAGTTCAGCGAGTGTAATGTATAGTTCAGCGGTGTAATGTATAGTTACTGAGTGTAATGTATAGTTCAGCGAGTGTAATGTATAGTTCAGTGAGTGTAATGTATAGTTCAGTGAGTGTAATGTATAGTTCAGCGAGTGTAATGTATGGTCAGCGAGTGTAATGTATAGTTCAGCGAGTGTAATGTATAGTTCAGCGAGTGTAATGTATAGTTCAGTGAAGTGTAATGTATAGTTCAGTGAGTGTAACGTATAGTTCAGCGAGTGTAATGTATAGTTCAACGAGGTGTAATGTATAGTTCAGCGGTGTAATGTATAGTTCAGCGGTGTAATGTATGGTTCAGCGAGTGTAATGTATAGTTCAGCGAGTGTAATGTATAGTTCACCGAGTGTAATGTATAGTTCAGCGAGTGTAATGTATAGTTCAACGAGTGTAATGTATAGTTCAGCGGAAGTGTAATGTATAGTTTAGCGAGTGTAATGTATAGTTCAGCGAGTGTAATGTATAGTTCAGCGAGTGTAATGTATAGTTCAGCGAAGTGTAATGTATAGTTCAACGAGTGTAATGTATAGTTCAGCGAGTGTAATGTATAGTTCAGTGAGTGTAATGTATAGTTCAGTGAGTGTAATGTATAGTTCAGCGAGTGTAATGTAGTTCAGCGAGTGTAATGTATAGTTCAGCGAGTGTAATGTATAGTTCAACGAGTGTAATGTATAGTTCAGTGGAGTGTAATGTATAGTTCAGTGTAATGTATGGTTCAGCGAGTGTAATGTATAGTTCAACGAGTGTAATGTATAGTTCAGTGAGTGTAATGTATAGTTCAGCGAGTGTAATGTATATTCTTGAGAGTGTAATGTATAGTTCAGCGAGTGTAATGTATAGTTAGCGAGTGTAATGTATAGTTCAGTGAGTGTAATGTATAGTTCAGTGAGTGTGATGGTTCAGCGGTGTAATGTATAGTTCAGCGAGTGTAATGTATAGTTCAGCGAGTGTAATGTATAGTTAGCGGTGTAATGTATGGTAGGAATTGTATTAGTTCAACGAGTGTAATGTATAGTTCAGCGGTGTAATGTATAGTTCAGCGGTGTAATGTATAGTTCTGAGTGTAATGTATAGTTTGCGGTGTAATGTATAGTTCAGTGAGTGTAATGTATAGTTCAGCGAGTGTAATGTATAGTTCAACAGAGTGTAATGTATAGTTCAGCGAGTGTAATGTATAGTTCATCGAGTGTAATGTATAGTTCAGCAAGTGTAATGTAGGTTCAGCGAGTGTAATGTATAGTTTAGTGAGTGTAATGTATAGTTCAGCGAGTGTAATGTATAGTTCAGCGAGTGTAATGTATAGTTCAGCGGAGTGTAATGTATAGTTCAGCGAGTGTAATGTATAGTTCAGCGAGATGTAATGTATAGTTCAGCGAGTGTAATGTATAGTTCAGCGAGTGTAATGTATAGTTCAGCGAGTGTAATGTATAGTTCAGCGAGTGTAATGTATAGTTCATCGAGTGTAATGTATAGTTCAGCGAGTGTAATGTATAGTTCAACGAGTGTAATGTATAGTTCAGCGAAGTGTAATGTATAGTTCATCGAGTGTATAGTTCAGCGAGTGTAATGTATAGTTCAGCGAGTGTAATGTATAGTTTAGTGAGTGTAATGTATAGTTCAGCGAGAGTGTAATGTATAGTTCAGGAGTGTAATGTATAGTTCAGCGAGTGTAATTTATAGTTCAGGTGTAATGTATAGTTCAGCGAGTGTAATGTATAGTTCAGCGAGTGTAATGTATAGTTCAGCGAGTGTAATGTATAGTTGCTTGAGTGTAATGTATAGTTTAGTGTGTAATGTATAGTTCGCGGGTGTAATGTATAGTTCAGCGAGTGTAACGTATATTTAGTGAGTGTAATGTATAGTTCAGCGAGTGTAATGTATAGTTCAGCGAGTGTAATGTATAGTTCAGCGAGTGTAATGTATAGTTCAGTGAGTGAATGTAGTTCAGATATATGATAGTTCACGGTGTAATGTGTGTTCGCGATGTAATGTATAGTTCAACGAGTGTAATGTATAGTTCAGCGAGTGTAATGTATAGTTCAGCGAGTGTAATGTATAGTTCATCGAGTGTAATGTATAGTTTAGCGAGTGTAATGTATAGTTCAGCGAGTGTAATGTATAGTTCAGCGGTGTAATGTATAGTTCAGGTGCAATGTATAGTTCAGCGGTGCAATGTATAGTTCAGCGGTGTAATGTATAGTTCAGCGAGTGTAATGTATAGTTCAGTGAGTGTAATGTATAGTTCAGTGAGTGTGTATAGTTCAGCAGTGTAATGTATAGTTCAGCGAGTGCAATGTATAGTTCAGCGGGGTGCAATGTATAGTTCAACGAGTGTAATGTATAGTTTATCGAGTGTAATGTATAGTTTATCAGGTGTAATGTATAGTTCAGCGAGAGTGTAATGTATAGTTTGCTTGAGTGTAATGTATAGTTTAGTGAGTGTAATGTGTAGTTCAGCGAGTGTAATGTATAGTTCAGCGAGTGTAATGTATAGTTTAGCGAGTGTAATGTATAGTTCAGCGAGTGTAATGTAGTTCAGCGAGTGTAATGTATAGTTCAACGAGTGTAATGTATAGTTCAGCAGAGTGTAATGTACATAGTTCAGCGAGTGTAATGTATAGTTCAGCGAAGTGTAATGTATAGTTCAGTGAGTGTAATGTATAGTTCAGCGAGTGTAATGTATAGTTTCAGCGAGTGTAATGTATAGTTCAGCGGTGTAATGTATAGTTCAGCGAGTGTAATGTATAGTTCAGCGGAAGTGTAATGTATAGTTCAACGAGTGTAATGTATAGTTCAACGAGTGTAATGTATAGTTCAACGAGTGTAATGTATAGTTCAACGGTGTAATGTATAGTTCAGCTAGTGTAATGTATAGTTCAGCGGTGCAATGTATAGTTCAGCGAGTGTAATGTATGGTTCCGTGTAATGTATAGTTCAGCGAGTGTAATGTATAGTTCAGCGAGTGTAATGTATAGTTCGTGAAGGTGTAATGTATAGTTCAGCGAGAGTGTAATGTATAGTTCAGCTAGTGCAATGTATAATTCAGCGAGTGCAATGTATTGTTCAGCGGTGCAATGTATTGTTCAGCGGTGCAATGTATAGTTCAGCGGTGTAATGTATAGTTCAGCGAGTGTAATGTATAGTTCAGCGAGTGTAATGTATAGTTCAGGGTGTAATGTATAGTTCGGAGTGTAATGTATAGTTCAGCGTGTAATGTATAGTTCAGCTAGTGTAATGTATAGTTCAGCGGTGTAATGTATAGTTTAGCGAATTGTAATGTATAGTTCAGCGAGTGTAATGTATAGTTCAACGAGTGTAATGTATAGTTCAGCGAGTGTAATGTATAGTTCAGCGAGTGTAATGTATAGTTCAGCGAGGTGTAATGTATAGTTCAGCGAGTGTAATGTATAGTTCAGCGGTGTAATGTATAGTTCAGCGAGTGTAATGTATAGTTCAGCGAGTGTAATGTATAGTTCAGCGAATGTAATGTATAGTTCAGCGAGTGTAATGTATAGTTCAGCGAGTGTAATGTATAGTTCAGCGAGTGTAATGTATAGTTCAGCGGGGTGCAATGTATAGTTCAGCGAGTGCAATGTATAGTTCAGCGAGTGTAATGTATAGTTCAGCGGTGCAATGTATAGTTCAGCGAGTGCAATGTATGTTGGTTTGTAATAAATTCTTGGTGGAGGAATCTGGATGTTTACAAAACCTGAAACTGTGGAATGTAACACAAGGAGTTCAGGTCCTTGTGGCGTCTTCAAGATTTATTGAACATTGAGTAATTTTGCCTCATAATGGTTGAGTTAGAGCGGTGTATTACAGGACACTAATGGCTCGACTATTTGGGTGGTGTGACGACAGTGCGGGGGTGTGAGAGGTGGTTGTGAGGGCTCCGGAGTTTTGTAATGACCCGCAGTGTTCTTTGGAATATAGGGATCATCAAAGGTCACGACAGTCTGGAAAGGTCACTGCTCATTCCTACCGCGCCACACGACCACGCCGCCCGCCCTGTAGTTCTCCTGCGGGAGTTGGTGAGGAGGCGTGTGGTGCCAGGCACGGAAGCACTGAGACAGACAAAAGGAAGAATGGGCCAACACCTGTAGTAGACCAGGTACGAGGGGCCAACACCTGTAGTAGACCAGGTAGGGGCCAGCACCTGTAGTAGACCAAGTAGGGGGACAACACCTGTAGACCAAGTAGGGGCCAACACCTGTAGTAGTACCAAGTGGGGAACAACACCTGTAGTAGACCAAGTAGGGGGACAACACCTGTAGTAGACCAAGTAGGGGACCAACCCTGTAGTAGACCAGGTGGGGGCCAACACCTGTAATGAACCAAGTAGGGGCCCACACCTGTAGTAGAGCCAGGTAGGGGGCCAACACCTATAGTAGACCAGGTAGGGGGCCAACACCTGTAGTAGACCAAGTGGGAGAACCAACACCTGTAGTAGACCAAGTGGGGGCCAACACCTGTAGTAGACCAGGTGGGGGCCAACACCTGTAGTGGACCAAGTGGGGGCCAGCAGTGAGCCAAGTGGGGGACAACACCAGTAGACCAGGTAGGGGCCAGCACCTGTAGTGGACCAAGTAGGGGGGCCAACACCTGTAGTAGCCAAGTAGGGGACAACACCTGTAGTAGACCAGGTGGGGGCCAACACCTGTAGTAGACCAAGTAGGGACAACACCTGTAGTAGACCAAGTAGGGGGCAACACCAGTAGACCAAGTAGGGGGCCCAACACCTGTAGTAGACCAAGTAGGGGACAACACCTGTAGTAGACCAAGTAGGGGACAACACCTGTAGTAGACCAAGTAGGGGAACCAACACCTGTAGTAGACCAAGTAGGGGGCCAACACTGTAGTAGACCACGTGAGAGGACAACACCTGTAGTAGACCAAGTAGGGGCCAACACCTGTAAGAACCAAGTAGGGAACCAACACCTGTAGTAGACCAAGTAGGGAACCAACACCTGTAGTAGACCAAGTAGAGACAACACCTGTAGTAGACCAAGTAGGGAACCAACACCTGTAGTAGACAAGTAGGAGAACCAACACCTGTAGTAGACCAAGTAGGGAACCAACACCTGTAGTAGACCAAGTGGGGGCCAACACCTGTAGTAGACCAAGTAGGGAACACCTGTAGACCAAGTAGGGAACCAACACCTGTAGTAGACCAAGTAGGAGAACCAACACCTGTAGTAGACCAAGTGGGGAACCAACACCTGTAATAGACCAAGTGGGGAACCAACACCTGTAGTAGACCAAGTAGGGTAACCAACACCTGTAGTAGACCAAGTGGGGCAACACCTGTAGTAGACCAAGTAGGGAGCAACACCTGTAGTAGACCAAGTGGGGAACCAACACCTGTAATAGACCAAGTAGGGGAACCAACACCTGTAGTAGGCCAAGTGGAACCAACACCTGTAGTAGACCAAGTGGGGGACCAACACCTGTAGTAGACCAGGTAGGTGAACCAACACCTGTAGTAGACCAGGTAGGGAACCCAACACCTGTAGTAGACCAGGAAGGGGGGCCAACACCTGTAGTAGACCAGGTAGACCAACACCTGTAGTAGACCAGGTAGGGAACCAAGACCTGTAGTAGACCAAGTAGGGGGACCAACACCTGTAGTAGACCAGGTAGGGGGACCAACACCTGTAGTGGACCAAGTAGGGGACCAACACCTGTAGTAGACCAAGTAGGGGACCAACACCTGTAGTAGACCAAGTAGGGAACCAACACCTGTAGTAGACCAAGTGGGGGACCAACACCTGTAGTAGACCAAGTGGGGGACCAACACCTGTAGTAGACCAAGTAGGGAACCAACACCTGTAGTAGACCAAGTAGGGGACCAACACCTGTAGTAGACCAGGTAGGAGAACCAACACCTGTAGTAGACCAAGTGGGGAACCAACACCTGTAGTAGACCAAGTAGGGGGACAACACCTGTAGTAGACCAAGTAGGGGACAACACCTGTAGTAGACCAAGTGGGGGACCAACACCTGTAGTAGACCAAGTAGGGGGACCAACACCTGTAGTAGACCAAGTGGGAACCAGCACCTGTAGTAGACCAAGTAGGGACAACACCTGTAGTAGACCAAGTAGGGGAACCAACACCTGTAGTAGACCAGTAGGGGGACCAACACCTGTAGTAGACCAAGTAGGGGGACCAACACCTGTAGTAGACCAGTAGGGACCAACACCTGTAGTAGACCAAGTAGGGAACCAACACCTGTAGTAGACCAAGTAGGGGGCCCAACACCTGTAGTAGACCAAGTAGGGGGCCAACACCTGTAGTAGACCAAGTGGGGGCCAACAACTGTAGTAGACCAAGTAGGAGCCAACAACTGTAGTAGACCAAGTGGGGGCCAACACTGTAGTAACCAAGTGGGGGCAACACCTGTAGTAGACCAAGTGGGGCCAACACCTGTGAGTAGACCAAGTGGGAGGGCCAACACCTGTAGTAGACCAAGTGGGGGCCAACAACTGTAGTAGACCAAGTGGGGGCCAACACCTGTAGTAGACAAGTAGGGGGACCAACACCTGTAGTAGACCAAGTGGGGGCCAACACCTGTAGTGAGACCAAGTAGGGGCCAACACTGTAGTAGACCAAGTGGGAGGGCCAACACCTGTAGTAGACCAAGTGGGGGCCAACACCTGTAGTAGACCAAGTGGGGGGCCCAACACCTGTAGTAGACCAAGTAGGGGCCAACACCTGTAGACCAAGTAGGGGGCCAACACCTGTAGTAGACCAGGTAGGGGGGCCAACACCTGTAGTAGACCAAGTAGGAGGGCCCAACACCTGTAGTAGACCAGTGGGGGCCAACACCTGTAGTAGCCAAGTAGGGGGCCAACACCTGTAGTAGACCAGTGGGGGGCCAACACCTGTAGTGAGACCAAGTAGGGGACACACACCTGTAGTAGACCAAGTGGGGGGCCAACACCTGTAGTGGAACCAAGTAGGAGCCAACACCTGTAGTAGACCAAGTGGGGAGACAACACCTGTAGTAGACCAAGTGTGGGGGCCCAACACCTGTAGTGGACCAAGTAGGGAACCAACACCTGTAGTAGACCAAGTAGGGGAGGGACAGCACCTGTAGTAGCCAAGTGGGGCCAACACCTGTAGTGACCAAGTAGGGGCAACACCTGTAGTAGACCAAGTGGGGCCAGCACCTGTTGGAGACAAGTAGGGGGCCAACACCTGTGGTAGACCAGGGGGAGAGCCCAGCACTATGTAGACCAATTGGGGGCCCAGCACCTGTAGTAGCCCAAGTGGGGGCCAACACCTGTAGTGGACCAAGTAGGGGAACCAACACCTGTAGTAGACCAGGTAGGGACCAACACCTGTAGTAGACCAGGTAGGGGCCAACACCTGTAGTAGAGCCAAGTAGGGGGCCCAGCACCTGTAGTAGACCAAGTGGGAACCAACACCTGTAGTAGACCAGGTAGGGGGCCAGCACCTGTAGTAGACCAGGTAGGAAGCCAACACCTGTAGTAGACTAGGTAGCGGGGCCAGCACCTGTAGTAGACTAGGTAGCGGGGCCAGCACCTGTAGTAGACAAGTAGAGGAACCAATACCCACCTGAAGGGGATGATGGAGCACGGGCTATGACCTTCATGAGCGCTGGAAACTGGGTGTAGTGGACAGTAACTCCTCTTGTACCGACGAGGTGGTGACCAGCCACAACACCAAGCGTCTTGTGGTGACGGTCATACTGTGTCGTCCCTGGCAGGTCTGGGAAGGTGGTAGTGCAGTGGGAGTTAATGGAGCCTCTCAACACAGGGTTGGAGTCGGTGTTCCAAGGCCTCGTGTGTGTGTGTGTGTGTGTGTGTGTGTGTGTGGGTGTGGGTGGTTACTGATCACCTTCAGGTAAACGATCTACCTTCTGTCTGCTGCCTGTGTCTCTCCTTGCGGCAATGGAAGCAACCAATCAGAGGGCCATTAACATGTACAGCTGCGTCACGCTTGATTTTCCATCTCACTGCGCTTGACATTTTGAGACCGTGATGTTTGTTTTGCCCGCTACGCTTTGACATTCTTTAACACTTCAGTCATTTGTTTGTTTGTCTCACATAAAAATCTTAACAGGAGTAAAATTTCTTAACAAACACAATTGGATTTTTATCACCACAGGAAAATTCTTGTCCGCCACTCCTCCAAACTCATGAAATAAAAGGAATAACTTTTATTTCTTGCATTTATATACAAATTACTGACAATAACACGAATATTTATATTTACCTCTGTGAATACGTTGACAAGTTACTCACCTCACAGGATGATTACGGCTTAAACTGGTCAATTTATACTCAGAATCGACATTATCTTCAAGCGACGTCACGATTCTTCTCTGTGGAATAATTTTAATTAGAGATCCTTCTAGAATGTTGGAGGCAGGTAAGTAGGGCAGTACAGGTGGAGCCAGGTGAGGAGGTCAGTACAGGTGGAGCCAGGTGAGGAGGTCAGTACAGGTGGAGCCAGGTGAGGAGGTCAGTACAGGTGGAGCCAGGTGAGGAGGACAGTACAGGTGGAGCCAGGTGAGAGGTCAGTACAGGTGGAGCTAGGTGAGGGGAGGTCAGTACAGGTGGAGCCAGGTGAGGAGGACAGTACAGGTG
>NW_024757650.1:0-20674 GCF_018991925.1 Homarus americanus | reverse complement strand
GGAACATTTGCATCCGTAATGACGAAAATTATAAATAAATGTATGTTGATTTAATTGTTGTACGTATCAGGACCTTTTGCAAGAGCTCAGGTAATGTATGTAAATTTATCACTCTTCATCCACGCTTTACGAGTTCTGGGGTGTAAGCATTTCTCTGTTTCCGCCTCTACACACACACACACACACACACACACACACACACACACACACACACACACACACACAATCTAATTCTCTCAACGTTATTCAGGAGACAAGACGCGCCGTAGGACATGGAAGGTCATGAAAGGTATTTGTGCTTCCTTTCCTGAAAAAATATTATTATTATTATTATTATTATTATTATTATTATTATTATTAAGATTTTTGTTGTTTTGTTGTTGTTATTGTTGTTACTGTTTTTGTTTCTTGGGTACACCAGAGTATGTGAGATGTCGAGTGCGTGATTCTTGTAAGACTGTAGCAACACACTCTAATATACAGCTGCAAGTCTTCTGACAATGTGTGTGTGTGTGTGTGTTCCTGCGGGGGGGGGGGGGGTCTGGGGAACTTGAGAACACAATGTATTATGCAAAGCATGAGTCCCCGTCTTGAATGATGTCGCTCCTGAAGTGTTGTTTTGTTCAGCCAGGCTTCAACAACACCACTGAAAGAGTCGACTATGAGACACATGTCCGCTCCAATGGTTCAGCTGCCAGGAATACTAATGACCTCCTTCCGGCCTTCACGAGAACAAGAAGCCGAGAATCTCTGGATCTTTTGTAGGAACGACCGGACTTAAACCAGTGGAAATGTTACTGGAAACCGGGATTACAGTACAACGGAGAGAATGTATGTTTGAGAAGTCATTTTAAAGGTTCGTCAGAGGTGTAAGGTTAATAGGCATAGCGGGTTGATTGGTATTTATTACATGCTTGTTGGTGCACCGTTCAGGCTTCACTATATCTCATCCATAAGACCCCAGTGATAGTATTCTAAGACATCCCGACAGATTATATGAAGGTTTGTGTTTCTGGAAGTGTTTGGTCGCTGTATTGTGGGAGCTTCTGTCTTCAGTTCAGAGATGTGAGTGTCGCTGTTAACTTGTAGGATAAAGTTATGAGAGACAGTGTTGAGGCAGCCAAGAGATGTTTGCCTGTACTGAGGCCCGCACTACCAGGGTGACGCGGAATATCAGATTGCAGAGGGCGATGACTGAGTGTGTAACGGCCACGTGAGAGCACACAAGGAGAGATATGTGAGAGGGAGCTACTGTTGATTATCTTACCCCCGTCTATCAAGCACGAGGCAACTTCGCTTTAACTCGACAACACAGGCTGGCTTTATCAGACAGCCGGCCTCATCTTGAGCCAGACACGAGTGCAGAGCTCCTGGACCGAGTACAATGAGCACCAATTTAAGGCAGATCCTGTGAGGGAGCGCTTGGTTGTGTGCAGCTGCTGGCCGCCCACCGACTCATCTGTCATCTGAAATGCGCCATAGCTCCCAGAGGTGAGGAGGATTGCGGCTGCGTTGGAGAGGAAACCGAGAGTTGCAGCAGTGGCTCCCAGTTTCTGAAATGTATATTATAACCTGGGGGCAGCATGCAGCCCTACTTGCTATCGTAAGTGAGAGAACACCTTGGTTAAACTCATCCCAGGAGGTGAAGGTTATCGGTCTGTAGTACCTCCCTCACTCACTGCTTCCTCTCATTACGAATTCAATATCTTTCGATGCTGTGTCATGATCAGTCAGGATTCACTCTCAAAACACCAGCACATCCACACCTCAGAGCATCGTGTCACCATTATCATGAGTTTCAACACAGGCTGGCTCGCGGCACTACTGCTATAAGTCACTACTGCGTTAACTCAGTTTTTTGTACTTTAGTGAGGTTGTTTATCGAGTTAGAAGTTTGTTATTGTTACTAGACCATCTGAACATAACGTGAGGGAAGACAACACGCTGCATCTATCATAACAAGTCCCAGTATTTATTCCTGGCGTGTTTAATGTTTTTTATGATAGTAATTAATTTATTATATATGTGAATATTTGATCTATGTGGTGTTAGAGTAAATTATAACCGTAATAATACAAATTTATTCCATTAAATCAAAACGTTTCCACATGTTTTTTTTGTTTTTGTTTTTTAACAGCTTACTGTATTTACGTTTTTAAATTCGTGTGTATAAGTTTAATAACATAAATTATTTGCTATATATCCTGTATGGTGACTCTCCTCTCCGCAACATTTATGAGTCGAGAACATTTTAACTCAGTCTGTTCTGTTAATAATAAAAAAATACACGAATGCATCTTCACACACACACACACACACACACACACACACACACACACACACACACACACACACACACACACACACACACACACACTGTTACTGTGAATACACGTGTGGCAGCCTGAGTTGGGGTGAGGTGTGTGTGTGTGTGTGTGGTTGTACACGATTATAATAATCGTCAAGTACACATTACAGGTTAAAAAGAGGGGATTACTTAGCAAGTAGCTCGACCGTTGACCCATCGTGACCTCGACGGCCGCGCCACAACTCGGGTATGACGCCTTCTGGTTATGTCTGGTCATCTCTTTATCAAATACTCCTCAACACCCATAGTGGTGTGTGTGTGTGTGTGTGTGTGTGTGTGTGTGTGTGTGTGATTATTACCTTATAGTTTACCTGTCAGTACAAACACAAATATCATACTACATCTAATTCTCGGTTCTTTGCTTTATAATTCTCTTTCTTCTCCTTCTCTCTCTCTCTCTCTTCCCCTTCTGTTTGTCTTGAATAATAATTAAATAATTCCATCTTTCTATTACACTGACTCTTCTTTCCCGCTGTTCTTGTCTGGGGCGGATCAAAGGACAGACAAACCTCAAAGAAAGAGACAGACATAATAGGGAGAGTGATGAGTGGTGTAGATGGAGAGGGAGAGGGAGGAGAGGTGGAGACGAGAGGGAGGGGGAGGAGAGGTGGAGACGAGAGGGAGAGGGAGGTGGAGACGAGAGGGAGAGGGAGGTGGAGACGAGAGGGAGAGGGAGGAGAGGTGGAGACGAGAGGGAGAGGGAGGAGGGGTGGAGACGAGAGGGAGAGGGAGGAGAGGTGGAGACGAGAGGGAGAGGGAGGAGAGGTGGAGACGAGAGGGAGGGGGAGGAGAGGTGGAGACGAGAGGGAGAGGGAGGAGGGGTGGAGACGAGGGAGAGGTGGAGACCTTGAGGAGAGGAGAGGTGGAGACGAGGAGTGGAGACGAGAGGGAGGGAGGAGGTGGAGACGAGAGGAGAGGATGAGGTGAGACGAGAGGGAGAGGGAGGAGGTGGAGACAGAGAGAGGAGGAGGTGGAGACGAGAGGAGAGGATGAGAGGAGGTGGAGACAGAGGACAGAGGTGGAGACAGAGGAGAGAGGAACAGAGGAGGAGAGGTGGGAGCAGAGGGAGAGGTGGAGACGAGAGGAGGAGGAATTGGAGACGAGGAGAGGGAGGTGGAGACAGGGAGGAGGAGGTGGAGACGAGAGGAGGAGGTGGAGACAGAGGAGGATGAGGTGGAGACGGGGGAGAGGAGGTGGAGACGAGAGGAGGTGAAGACAGGGGGGTGGGGCAGAGAGGAGAGGTGGAGACGAGAGGGAGAGGGAGGAGGGGTGGAGACGAGAGGGAGAGGGAGGAGAGGTGGAGACGAGAGGGAGAGGGAGGAGGGGTGGAGACGAGAGGGAGAGGTGGAGACGAGAGGGAGAGGGAGGAGAGGTGGAGAGGGAGATGAGAGGGAAATGCTTGTACTGTACCTCTTAGACTACCTTTAGAAAATCATATTATATATACTCTCATAAATTTCAACTCCAGAATATTACTCGTTTTGGTGTCAGAGTTTTTTCAAATATTATTTTATATATATTACTCGTACCTCATGTCTCCCCCCATGACTAACTACTCCCCCCTCCCCATAACCCCCATGACTAACTACCCCCCCCCCCAACCGATAATTTTAAAACCGGATATTTCAAATCGAAAATCCGCTATGGAAATTTCTGATTCAAATTCTATCGCCTTTCGCATTTAAATGGTTATTTATTTTTTTTATGTTTTTATAATAATTTTTTGGTGTGTGTTTGTCTCATTTTGTATTTTTATTCTTCCCTTATTCGTCTAAATTATGATTTGAGCTTTATAAGAGTGTATAATATAAACGAAGACACACACACACACACACACACACACACACACACACACACACGCGGCATACATTACGTCGCATTTCTCAGTTACCAGACAAATCTCTTCACATTCACTAGATAATCATCAATTTGAACTAGCAACGCCCAATCTATCTGACAGCCAATCCCACTAGACCTCCTCCCCCCCCCCAACCCCCTAGTTCGCCTTGGGTCACAGTGACAAACGCCCCTGTTAACGGCACCAACTCACCTCATGTTCTGTATAATTTAAACGGTAATTACCAATCAATCTCTTGGATTCACTTTGACTTACCTGTCCATATTTCCGACTCGTTAACAATTTTGACCTGACACTTCCAATCAGGTCTTATACATGTAGTGGGGCACTTTCAAGGACCAATTAATCATGGTCGTAA
Organism: Homarus americanus; assembly: GCF_018991925.1. NCBI lineage: Eukaryota > Metazoa > Arthropoda > Malacostraca > Decapoda > Nephropidae > Homarus > Homarus americanus. The sequence continues at coordinate 16,090 of NW_024757650.1, read as the reverse complement.
CACTCAGTATTTTCTTATGTTCATTATAATTTAGTCTATAATTAACAATTACTCACCTTGACTCATTAGTATCCCCTATAACCGAACTCCCGTGTAACACCAGCCAATAGGCAAACGGGAAAAACAGCGTTGGTCTCTTTATCCCACAAGACGGTCCTGATACCTGGCCGAGAGCAGTGCAGAGGCCACTTACTACTGAACCCCAGAACCTAAGCTACCATAACATAACATAACATAACATAACATAACAACATAGCATCATAACAAATATAACATAACATAGCATAATAACAAACATAACATAACATAACATAGCATCATAACATAACATAACATAACATAACATAGCATCATAACAAATATAACATAACATAACATAACATAACATAACATAACATAACATAACATAACATAGCATCATAACATAACATAACATCATAACATAACATAACATAACATCATAGCATAACATAACATAACATAACATAACATAATATAACAAACATAACATGACATAATTTTGCAAGGCATAACAAACATAACATAACATAACATCATAACAAAAATTTGCATATAGCTTACCATGCATGTATGTACGTATGCCTGTGTGTGTGTGTGTGTGTGTGTGTGTAAACGAGTATAATAATCTTCCTCAAGTAAACGGATTTTTTTATTGGGCACTCCCCTACATCCTTGTGGAAGGTGAGGCACAGAAGCGTTTACAGCGCCCAACAGGGAAACATGCTAAGTTCATGCTTGCCTTTATGTCTCATGAGTTAAGGGCGTAGAAGCCTGAAGAGTCAAGGGCATAGAAGCGTGAAGAGTCAGTGGTTTATGTCATCAAGTTATTGGAAGCTCCAACAACTTGTCCCTGAATACGAATTCGCAACTTTCGACTTACACCAGGTACCTACTTACTGCTAGGTGAACAGGGACTAATGGGGGCTAGGAAGTAAGTCCAAACAACTTCCACCGGCCCGGGAATCGAACCCGTGACATCTCGCTTGCGAGGCAAGAACGGTACCGCTTCTACCACCGGTCCCCAAAAAGGAATAGCGGCGCTTGTAGCTCGACCGTTGACCCGTCGTGACCTCGACGGCCGCGCCACAACTCTGGTATGACGACTCCTGGTTATGTCTGGTCATCTCTTTATCAAATACTCCTCAACACCCATAGTGCTGTGTGTGTGTGTGTGTGTGTGTGTGTGTGTGTGTGTGTGTGTCGTCACCCATAAACATACGTGGAGGGCGGAAAAGTAAACACCTGTACAGTACATACATGAGAATATTACAGGTAGTTATGTTGCTGACGGGGTGACACTAACAAGAGCCAGTTACAGTGACAGTTAACAATACTTGCAGTGAGTGACAGGACCAGTGCCAGATATAGCGACAGTGACATCGCAATCTCATCATAAAGGTTATCAAAGCATCAAATGAAATAAAATTCCCTTCGCTTATGAGTTATGATCACTTAAGCATTGTGAGTTATGAGTTGAGCCCTTCACCTTTACCAACGCAATACCTCTCATTCAACACTAATACACGCAAATAAAATCCCTTAAGCGAATACAAGGTTATATTGGGTGAGCTTACAACTAATCTAGCAATGCGTCTCTCATCCCATAACAATACTTAACGCTGGCGAGGTCCCGAGGGAATATTATCCTCTGAAAACAATACATAGAGATGGGTTAATTACCGTATATAAATTGTTTAAGTGAATAAAGGTAGTTCGTTAGCCCGGGTCAACTTGTATTAATCCATAACGTAGGTGGTTGAATGGGTAATGTAATGTGGTGGTAATTTTACATGTGGAAGAGGTGGAAAGGGTAAATGAGAGGGTAAAGGGGAAAGGGGAGAAGGGGAGGAGGAAGAGAAAAGACACGTCGGACACATACAACTCTCCCTTTACCTTTCCTCACCTTTCATCATCCTTCCCTCATCCTCCCTCACCTTGCCATACTTTCTCTCGCTTTCTCTTACCTTTCATTACCCCCCCCCCCCTACTTCCTCACCTCCCCACACACCTTCCCTAACCCTATCATCCTCCCCAACACCTCCCCTCACCTCCCCAACACCTCATATTTATCCTTTCTCTGCATTTCTTCTCCTCCTGCGGCAGCCACCATAAACAAAGGGCACTCTCGCCGTCTGCGCCTTCCACTGGTCACCTCCCTACGCCAGCTCTTACTCTACTACTTTATTACGCTTCCTCAGCTTCCTTCTGCGTTCTCTCGTCTCTTAAAATATTCTCTCTCTCTCTCTCTCTCTCTCTCTCTCTCTCTCTCTCTCTCTCTCTCTCTCTCTCTCTCTCTCTCTCTCTCTCTCTCGCCCCCTTCTTACATAGTTACATATAGTTAAAATGGCTTTACTTTTGTCGAATTTTATTATATATTTAATTTTGTGTTTATACTATTTGCTGTCTCTTTAATAAATGTTTAAATTATGTAATTTTTCACCAGGTTCAATATATTACCGAAGTATACAACTGTTTATAATGTATAATGGCCTGGTCCTTACTACAGACAACCATCACCATAACAACACCAGCTCGCCTTCCCGAGCCGTAAACAAATTTATGCATACCATCCTAAACTTCAATCTGGCTATGGGAATTTCACTGGATTTGTTCGACCCTCTCCCCATTTCTAGCGAGGCGGGAGTTGGTGGGAGGAATTAATTTATTTTTCGTTTATTTTCTACACCCTCAAAGAACAAGGAGATGTACTCTCTTTTTTCTATAATGGGATAGGGAGGTGTTTTGTATATAAGGTTCATGTTTGATTTATAAGTGGTATTAAGTTTGGTGTTTGATCGTGTATGCACTGTAGAGTGTCGGATTCTCTTGTCTCTGTGTCGTTCTTTTGATATGCCGCTGGAGATCTTTTAAATGAATGTGATATTGGTGTGCTAAATTATTCCTATTGGCAGTATTCTTATCGTACGTTACTTTGTCCGTTTGTCACCATGTCCGTACTCGTGAATTACTGATAACTTTGAAAATTCTTAAGCAAATTTCTATACAGTATCTTAAATTATCCCTCTTAAGTGTTGATAATGCTATATGAAGACACTGAAATATTTTTTTATCTCATGTAATATAAGAACCCCAATTGCCAGGGTCACTCTCGAACCAAGCACGTATTTCGTTCTTATGAGACACAACTTAAGAGAAATTCTTAACATACGATAGAGCCACGTCGTTCTCACTCTCTTAGTAAACGTGTTACTTTTATATGTATTACAACGTATCCAATAACCAGGATTTTTTTTTAAAGTATGCCTAGCTTAGATTCATTCAATAAATAATGAAAAAGATACAAGAAAATAAACTTATGGCAGGACTGATAATGAAGAAGGGAAAGACGTATTTAGAAGAGTTTATGTGACGAACAATCAAGAGTTCAGGTCGTGCCTCAAAGCTTCAGCACCTGTGCATAAAAGTTAATTATTTCTCTTTGATGTTTTCAACTTTCGTCTCTTCAAAAATTCTACTAATTGTCGGAGTTTGAAGTCGACCCCCAAAAAACTATAATTTAGGTCTTTTTTTTTCTAGACGGTCTGATGTATCGCCTCCATTAGTGGTACCTGAGTGATGGTTTAAGTCAGAACACCAGACGAGGTGGTTATAATGACATAATAATTTATCCAACTGAAGTATACAAAAGTTATTTCACTTCTTTATATCATTTAATTTTGCAGAAATATGTGAGTTAGACTGAAAAAAAAGACAAATCACTTGGTCACAATTACGTCCAAAATTCAACTTCCATGCTCGTAAAAATGTCTCAGATATCGCCCAGACAAGACAGCAAGATGATACCTAACGGGGCAACCATTGAATACCAGCCAATTGAAACTTACATCCTCAAGGCATCCGCTTAACAAGACACCAAAACACTGTGAATCTCCCAACCACAAAGTGTTCTTCCTACACCACCAACATTTCAAAACATCTTGACTATCCTCAACATCTGTAACATCATTTGGTTTATATTCTCATGTGATGTTTACTCGTTAAAAGAAAAAAAACAGAACTGAAACGGAAGAGTACTTAGCTTGCAGTAGTAGTTCAATATGGCCAGGTAGTAGAGGAGAAATGTTAAAAACGTAAAATCACATTAAATCGCCCTTAATGAGACGCAATTAGTGTAGGTGATCTATAGGTAACCGTGGCAAACACCCCCCCAAGATTAACTACAAGGCTTGGAGATGGAAAAAAATGATGTCTCGTTAGTTTGTATTTTTTCCTTGGGGATAATCTGACCTCGTGTAGTTGTTCGAACCATGAGAGACTTTCAAGGTTAAACCAAGACACACACACACACACACACACACACATCAGGACGGCGCTGGACACATTCTGGTCACATCGTCTCATCGCTTCACGTTGAGAAAATAAAAGCCGATAATATTAAACTGAAGACTGGTGATAAAAGGTTACGAGCGAGAGAGATCGAGCCTCAACCAGCCTCAACCACTGGGTATGAAATATTACTTTTGTTTATAGTTAGTCAGCTGAATGATCACTTATATTGATTGACTGACTGAATTTTGACCGACTGACTGACTGATTGACTGACTGACTGACTGACTGACTTATCACCCATCGTTAAACTCATCATTACAGACAGACAGCTTTAGAATTTAGTTAGACAAATTTTGAGTACATTTCAGAATACTGATGGTAGCAGACAATGTTTCTTCATTCATTCAGACAGACAGACAGACAGACTTCACATTACAGATAACTCACGATTACATTCAGACAGACAGAGACAAACAAAAGACAAACATACAACTTATTAAACCCCCCCCCCCCTCCTTTATCCGGGCCGCAGGTAATAATTACATTATAAATGACTCACGTTAATTAGTTGGCTCAGGTGTGATTCCAACCATACAAATTAACCCAGATTTTCTTTCTAATTAGTCGTCCAGGTGTATTGGAAGAAAATGGGGGACCCTGTTGCTAATTGCCCCAAATTGAAATGGGGCCCTACCTTGATGTGCTCCAATTGTAATAGGACGTAATTCTAATGGGTCTCACGACAAATGGGTTCTAATCGTAATGGGTTCTTCCAGGGTTAATTCTGATCCCATTTGTTATAAGGTTGAAGTCTGATGAGACCCCAAGCTTTATGGGTCTCAATCATAAGGGTTAGATTAAGTTAGAATAGGGTCGTTTATGACTGAGGTCTACTAGGACTGAGGTCTACTATTACTGGGGCCTAGTAAGACTGGGGACTACTAGGAATTTAATCTCCCCGCGTTCACTTTCCCATCACGTTGAACCCCCCCCCCCCCACCCCAAGTTCACTTCCGTTGTGTTCAGTTTCTGCTCAGCGTTCAAACTCCTCCCACTCTATTATTCAAACGTTTACTCTTTTAACACACGCTGACTATTTCCACTGGGGAAAAACAAATATGGCTGACACGTATACGAAGGGAACTCTATTCAATTAGTTGATTGTATTTTGTAGTTTTTAAATGTACAGTGTGTGTATGTGTGTGTGTGTGTGTGTGTGTGTGTGTGTAAACGAGTATAATAATCTTCAAGTTTACAGGTAAAAAAAGGATCACAGTCGGAGGTGGCTCGACCTGGGACCAATCGTGACCACGACGGCCGCGCCACAACTCTGGTATGACGACCCCTGGTTATGTCTGGTCATCTCTTTATGAAATACTCCTCAACACCCATAGTGGTGTGTGTGTGTGTGTGTGTGTGTGTGTGTGTGTGTGTGTGTGTGTGTGTGTGTGTGTGTGTGTGTGTGTGTGTGTGTGTGTGTGTGTGTGTGTGTGTGTGTGTGCGTGTGTGTGTGTGTGTGTGTGTGTGTGTGTGTGTGTGTGTGTGTGTGTGTGTGTGTGTGTGTGTGTTTAGCGGGAGCGTGCTTGGATACCAGTACAGTATGTGTGTTTGTATTTGTCTCTCATAATAATCTATAAAGACATACCATAAAATTAATTTTCCCATAACAATTGGCATTATAATTTAACCTGACCTGACCTGACCTGACCTAACCCAACCATAACAATTGGCATTATTTTTAACCTAACCTAACCTAACCTAACCTAACCTAACCTAACCTAACCTAACCCAACCCAACTTTCACCCAACGAGAGTCCCAACTAATCAGAATGAAGCAGATTCAACAAGCTCAAAACTTTACCTCCTTCTGTAACTCAAGAGAAAGAATGTCTGTATTTTCTATCCAGCGAACGAAACTCAATTCACTGTTGAACCCTTATTATATTTTCCTTGGATATATATATTAATTTCCTTTATCCTTATAATTCAGTATCGGAAATCACTATCGATATTACTGGTTATGAAGGTCAAGGAGAAGTGGATAATTAATTTAACCATGAGATAATTTCATAATTTTTCGTGTCTAAGGAATTAAAGTTAACGAATGAGGTTAAGCAACGACAATACGTAGGTGATGTGAGTCTTTGCTGTTATATTTCATGTCTGGTGTAAATTTATGTTGGTTAAGGCTATAGTTGTAAAGCCTACCTAGACATAATGGTTGATTCACACCACGGATTCTGTCTTGTTGTATTGTGATTATTGATGTGTATAGTTGTTACCTAAACGACCTCTTGAAGTCAACAATAACAGATGAAGTTCTATGATTCTGAACACGAAGTAATTTATCTCTTACTTCAAGGAATAACCTAACCTAACCTAACCTAACCTCATATATTGTCATTAACTCCACATCTCATTTAATCTAAAGAGTTGAAATAAGTAGTTTAATTATTCCAAAATGAAAAACAATTACTGTAAACTAAAACTGGAACAAAAATGTCCAGGGTGAAGAAAAAAGGAAGAAATTCGACTTTATTCAAATGACCATCACAGTTGTTGAGCGGAGAAAGACACAAAATTACTTGGAAATCTATAACTTTATTCAGAATTTAATCAAAATATCTTTAAAAATAGTTCTTCGTTGTGCGATCGGACTGAGAATTGGAAATGAAACTATTCTCCAAAAGTTATGAAGTCAATTGGAACCTGAACACTTTCAATTCCTCGACCAAGAAACCCGGAAAAGTGAAAAATTTTGAAAGTTACCCCAAAATTGGAAGAAATTAAATGTTTTAGAGTGGACCAGTACAGTAGCCTCGAGACTTAGAAATTAAGGTATTTCCAGGTGAGGTCTTACACGCGACCTCCGAACCTCCAAATCGACTTAAGGAATGTAGAACAAGTCTCAAATTACTATGTTATGTTAATGTCTTCACCGACCTAGACATTAATTCATCAAATGAAGAGAAAATAAGACTTGTAAATTTTCCCAATAAAGGATGAATGAGAACTGTTGATTAACTCGACTACTTAAAGTTAAAATGAGACCTTGAAATTAACTTAAGGTGATCTGAGAATTGTAAATGAATTTCTCCACTACCGAGATAATGGTACCTTTATTTTTGTTTCAATTAGGAAGAATTATACTTGTAAATTAATTCTTTCAGTCACCCGATTCTGGCCTCCTGTGTCTTAACCTAACCAGTAAAATATCAATGAGGAATTGTAAATAAGTTTGAATACATAAGAGGCATGGGAAGTGTAAATTAATTCTCCCGATACAGGTTGTAAATGTCACTTGTGAGCAACAAAAAATTAAATCTTTTCACCTGCGACTACAACACCTGTAGAGATATTCTTCTACAGGAGGAACCTCAGGAGACCCGACACTTGATTCTTGAAGACACCGACCGAGAAACACCCTATAAGTTCCTGAAGAGCTTTGCTACAAGAAATAAATTTAAATTCTTCGCCAGGAAAATCATAACAATTGCAAGAGACAAAGACGAGATCTAAAAAAAAAAAAAAAAAAATCCTATGACCGAAGTTACAGACTGACCATAAACTCTAATACAGTTTACTCCTCCAGAAGCCTCAAATTCTCTCCGGAAACCCAACCCTTCAGGAAACCCATTAAAATGTCTGTATTTTGTACCCCAGTAATGACAAAAATCAATTAGAGTTAAGATCACGAGATACAAAACAAGTCAAGAGGTTGAGTCAATTTGGCGTTTCCTCCCATCATCAAAAGTAATTCCCAAGTGTGGAAACAATTACCAAGCACCAGCCCCGGACCTGATCCTTCGTGGCGGGAAAGGTATTGACAAACTTGAAAAACACCACAAAACAATACCCAGAGACAGAGAGAGAGAGAGTGGGTTAGGTTAAGTTAGGCTAGCATTAGGTGAGATACGGAAGGATGTCTAATCTTCACGTGATTCCAAAATTATTAGAATCTACCAAAAAAAAAAAAAGATGCAAATGACAAGAACAAACCATCACCTAAACACTCGTTGTGATAATAAACCGCTAGACCATAAAACACCTGCCTCAGACACCTCGTAATTACAGGTGGAGGAAATGTAACAGCCAATAACCTCAACATATATTCTTGGATAAACTTCTCATATTTTTCCTTAATGGTTTAAAAGACAAAGTACCTCCGTCCCTTCCTCTCCCTGAACAACTATAAGTTTCTACTAAAATATTTGAAGAACAAAGGAATCTGCCGATCTCTACTAAACTCTACGAACTTTTCCCATCCTTACATTCTCCAGTAAATTCCCTAGACTCAGCTTGGCTCCGGGCGACCATAGTTTTCGCTACTTCTCAGTACAGGAATGTCGACAAAAGTCAATACTTTTTTCCTTGGCAAGTGTTTCTTTTTATGGCCTAGAATACTTTTCTCGATGGTCCAAAACTCTCATACTTATTATCCTTTTATTATTTTTTTGTCGTGAGAGTTGATGGCGATACGATAAAAAGTCAATGAATGCCGGAACAGGGTAGGAGGTCAGTTCACCCATCACACCACACTGTTTCCGACTCCACCACACGATACATTTTCAACAGATTCTTTCATTCATCGGGAAGTTTAAGTTAGAGGTATCAGGACGCTATGACTTGAGGTGGACGCTTAAGAGGCAACAAACACTCGTATTCTGTATTGTGTATGGAGGTAATTTTCTCTTTCTTGGGGCTAAGATGCCGAAATCTCGTGTTATTTGGGGTTGTCCTCTGCTTATAACTCTAGCCATTATTTTATTACCGGTTTCATTTAACTTTATTCATTTTACGTTAATGGTCTATTTCTTTTATGATTTTGTTATCACACTGGAAACGTTGCCCACAAGTTCGATTACATAGACACTCAGGGGCCAAGTGTAGGATGGGAGACACACATTATCCCAGACAAGGCTTTGCACTTTGATCGAGGTTTAATGTGTCGTATGAGGGCGAACATTATCCCGGTGGCTGTAATTTAATTATGTATCTTTGACGGTATTAATACCCTTCGACAAAAAGTCCACTGGAATTACTCACTACATGACTTCCTGCTTAACTTTGATAGTCATTTAAAAGTTGGGAGTAAATATGTACTGGACACGATTCTGACTATGAAACACACGTGACACTCCCTTGTTACACCCGACTCTTATCCACGTTTATATAACAATAGACGACCCTACATTACCAGGTGACGTATGGTACTGTGACCCTCCATGTCCTTCATTATCTCCCGCAGCAGCCACGACACTCAGCTGATGGATATAGTACTCACTAGCAAGTGTTCCTTGAATGTCAGCAAGTTTGACGTCCCTCGTATAAAAGAAATTCCTCGATAATCTCTTGGTCACCACCACACTTACACCTTTGCCTGTTATGTCCTATAATGGTTGACAGAATCCTTCCGTGACCAGTATTTGTGTGTGAGGCCACGTATTAATTACAAACACATCAATATACACACCTAACAAACTACTTAATATGAATGGATTCTACAAGGGCGAGATAAAGTTTGGTCCTGTGTGTGTGTGTGTGTGTGTGTGTGTGTGTGTGTGTGTGTGTGTGTGTGTGTGTGTGTGTGTGTGTGTGTGTGTGTGTGTGAGCAACGGCGTCAAGTCCCTAAGGAAGCCTCACCACCACAACTTAATAACGTCACCTATACAAACCCTAATGAAACATAGTCTTCATAGTCTTGGCTAACAAGGTCATAACATGACCTCTTATATTATCTCCCTCTGAAGTTGCTGTCATCACCTGGCGCCTCTCCCCAACCTCACACAAGGGTAAGAAATATATATATTTTTTTATTCTAATAACGGGACAAACAATGCGGCTTGTCAGGACGTAAATATTGATCATTCTTGACGTAATTCCTCCTCCCTGTCGATTCCTAGAGATGCTTAGTCTGCCCGAGGTTATGTTAGAGGGAAGAGAGATGAACTGAATGTGATAGATGGATTAAGGTACCTGTAGGTAATACTGGGAAGGTAGAATTTGCATCAACAGTGTATAGAGATCTTAACTACCCATAAACAAAGAAAATTAAATCGACTGAATTCAAAGGCACTAATTAAGATTTTTGTGGAAGTAAAATATTCTTCTATAATATCCTACCGAAATTCCGAACGAAATTTAATGTGTTCCTGCAATATTAAATATACGCTAATGGCCTAAAGAAGTAGTTTTATGTGTTAGACCAGGAGTAAGTGTAGTTTAATGCCCTGAACTGGCATTTTCACCACGTAATTTGACGCTTATGTGCTCTGTGATACACCGGGAGGCCTGGCCAGGGGTGTGACCAGTGTCTTTACATACATACATACATACATACATACAGCCTTTACTCTCACTACCTCACACTCACACACTCCCACTTTCTCTCACAATCTTTCTCTCTTCCTCTCTCTCTATCTCTCTCCGTTCTCTCTCTATCTCTATCTATCTCGCCATTATCATATCCCACATTACCCCCCCCCTCCCCCCCTCCCCCTCCCCAATTAAGACCATTGTATCGTCTCCCTCACAAAGGCTGGCTGACCCCCCTCCCACCCCCCCATAGCCTCGTCTTTCACACCTCAAGACAAATCATTAATCGTATCATTAATATTATTCTTAAGACAAATTCTACCATCAACTTCACTGGTTTATGGTTTGGGTTATGCTCAGATCAGTCCTATTCAATTGTTAACTGATGTAGATTGAAAATTAAGCTCGGTTGATGTGTGTGTGTGTGTGTGTGTGTGTGTGTGTGTGTGTGTGTGTGTGTGTGTGTGTGTGTGTGTGTGTGTCTGTGTGTGTGTGTTTACTTACACGATACATAACCCCTATAAGTCAAGGGTCAGGAATACAACTCTCTCTCTCTCTCTCTCTCTCTCTCTCTCTCTCTCTCTCTCTCTCCCTCTCCCTTCTTTCGTTGTCATTTGCTTTACTCTTATTCGTGTTCCTCTTCTTCCATCCTCCTCCTCCTCAATTCTCATCCCCCTCCTTCTCCTCTATCTCCTCTCTCCTCCTCCTCCTCAATTCTCTCCCCCTCCTCCATCTTCCTCCTCCTCCTCCTCCTCTTCACACAGAGACAAACTTACTACCTTATGCTAGGGATTCAATTTTCCGGGCTGGTGCGTCACTACTGGGCGTCGCTAATGCAAATCTTCCCCCCAACAATTGGTACCATGAGAACTCTCTCTCTCTCTCTCTCTCTCTCTCTCACGAATTGTACGTAGATATGATTGCAGACAGACAGACACACAAACAACGAATGCTTATAAACACAACAGTGAGTCAAGTTTGGCGCTATGTATAAATCATCATAAAAAAATACTCAAATACAAAACACAGTTATGTATTATGTAATATTTCTTAATGATGGCTATTTTTTTTTTTTTTTACTCTGTGATTTTCGTGAACCAGGATCTTAAAGCGAGACTAAAGCTTGTATGATAACACGTCTCTAGGGAGTGTTTAGGTGTGGTTGTGTTATTAAGCTCAGTGTAGTCCAATGAATTTCGGCGGTGGGGAGCCTAGTCTCTTCTTATCACAGTCCACTGGCTCACATATGACGTAATGTGTATGTATGTATGTATGTATGTATGTATGTATGTATGTATGTATGTAGGGAGGAAAGATGTAGGGAGGGAGGAAAGATGTAGGGAGGGAAGGAGAGAGGGAGTGATTGAGTTAGGGAGAGAGGGAGTGATTGAGTTAGGGAGGGAGGGAGAGACAGAGAGAGGTAGGTAAGTAGGTAGGAATTTATATAACTTAATATTATCTTTTTGACCGTATATATTTTTTTTCACTGACTGATTGATACATAATTCAACTCGTAAACACACACTCTCTCTCCCAAAGGCTTTAGTGCCGTGACAATAACCAACACATGTACCTTGGTTTACCTGGATTATAAGCGTATGTCGTTCTAATTAGGTTATTACCGTGTTCTAATTACCCTCCCCCCCCCCATCACCCTGTAAACATTACCCCATCAATTAGTTATCATTTGCCCATCACTTATCACCAGCCCATCACGTCAATGCCTAACCTCACTCCCCTTCGACCCAGCTGTACACCCTATAGGTCAGAGAGGCTGTAGAAAATCACCCAATTGGGACCTTAAGACCGAGACACAGATGGGTTGTGCCCGCTAGAGACCGATTCACAGGAGCCGCTACACGAGTCTACTAGCACCCGGGTCTACTAAACTAGACTACACGAGACACTAAAACTTAATTTTATTCAGACATTTGAGTGGATTCTAGGCACACGCTATCCCCCTATACATGTATTAGCTACTTAAGGAAGAGTAGTTTATGTGTGTGTGTGTGTGTGTGTGTGTGTGTGTGTGTGTGTGTGTGTGTGTGTGTGTGTGTGTGTGTGTGTGTGTGTGTGTGTATGTGTGTGTGTGTGTGTGTGTGTGTGTGTGTGTGTGTGTGTGTGTGTGTGTGTGTGTGTGTGTGTGTGTGTGTGTGTGTGTGTGTGTGTGTGTGTGTGTGTGTGTGTGTGTGTGTGTGTGTGTGTGTGTGTGTTCCTAAGGGTTAGTCATAAAATATAATAATTTCTCATCTTTTTTTTTTTCTTTCGATCACTAATCTCCTTTTCTTCCTTCTCTCCCCACTGCTTCTATTCCTCCCCTCACTCTCCTTCTTTATCACCCCTCCCCTTGTTTGTTACTCTCTGTTTCTTCCCCTCTCCTCCATCTCTTCTCCTCTCCTCCATCTCTATCTCTCCACTATCATTCACTCTTTTTATTTCTCGCCTCTCTCTCTCTCTCTCTCTCTCTCTCTCTCTCTCTCTCTCTCTCTCTCTCTCTCTCTCTCTCTCTCTTCCTTCTACCTTTCTCCTTTATTCTTTATCTATTTCTTCTACTCTTACTTTTCACTTCTGTTTCCCTTATCACCTTTCCTTCCTTCCTCCCCTCCTCTCTTACACTTAACCCTATTCTCTTCTCTCCCTTCCATCCCTTTTCTTTCATTCCTTCCCTTCTTTTCTACCCTTTCCTCTTCTTTCTTCCCTCTTCTCTTCTCCCCTGCCATCTCTCTCTCTCTCTCTCTCTCTCTCTCTCTCTCTCTCTCTCTCTCTCTCTCTCTCTCTCCCCTCCCTTCTTCTGCAGGTCAGTAAAGTACACATCAGGTTAGGTCAGTAAAGTTACTCTCAGGTCACATGCACTAGAGAATTGTTGTTGTTGTTGTTGTTGCTGTTGTTGTTGAGGCGAGAATTTATACCAGAGCAGCAACAATCACACGGTGGTGAAGGATGGGTCGTGCTTCTGTAAACTGCAATAATATTCAAATGACTAAGAGATAAACAGTGAGAGTCGCGCCTCCCGGGAGAGTCGCGCTGGACAACCGTGTAATTTTCTCACTCAGATTAACATGTTAAGTGTAGCCTATTTCTTTCACATTTCTTTCTTTATGAGAGAGAGAGAGAGAGAGAGAGAGACTGTGTGTGTAGGTAGGTAGTGCTCGTCTTTCTAGTGGAAACTGAACTTGATTAAACATTCCTAGTCTTCGTGTTTTAACCTCACACTATGTCGTACCAACACGATACATGTAAGGTGATTGATGCTAATGAGATCCAGTCCTAATAGGTTCTAACTATCAGGAGCGTGGAGTACCTTTAATAGCCCCTTGTTTAGATAATTGTGTTAGGATAGGTTAAGCAAGGTTAGGTTAGATTAGATTAGGTTAGGTTAGGATGGTTAGGGTAGATTAGGTTCGGTTTGGATTGAAGTCTATCAGGGCTGAATTCTATTAAGTATTTGGGTACTATCAAAATCAACCCAAGTCAATTTTTTTTACCAATTGTTTCAGTGATTTATTAAACAAAGGTAATTTTTTTTGACATTTGTAAAATAGTTCCCACACGTGCGATTGTTACCCCCTTGTGTTAGTTCCAGGAAGAGTGTGTTGGTTCCAGGAAGAGTGTGTTAGTTTCAGGAAGAGTGTGTTAGTTCCAGGAAGAGTGTGTTGGTTCCAGGAAGAGTGTGTTAGTTCCAGAAAGAGTGTGTTAGTTCCAGGAAGAGTGTGTTGGTTCCAGGAAGAGTGTGTTTGTTCCAGGAAGAGTGTGTTAGTTCCAGGAAGAGTGTGTTGGCTATGACGTGACACACTATAGTCCCTCTGTATCTTATGTGAAGCAGATTAAAGTCTCCACTTGGAATTATGTTCGTTGAGGAGTTCCAGCGATTTTCAAAGAAACACATCGATCTCTCTTGGTTTTTTTTTCATTCCGACTCACCTTTAGCTTTTAGTTCACCTGTAAAAACTGCATGATGGGATCCACTATTTCGACGTGCTCATAATGACGTGTTTTCTTGACGTTACACACAGACCGACAGACAGACATATACACCTGAGTGTGAAGGTCGTTCGTAGTGGCGCCTCTAATAACCCAGTTTGAATTCCTTAATGTCAGTAAAAAGGGAGAAATTACTCTTATGTGGATTGTATTTACGTGTGGAGGAGTGAGGAAGTGAGAGGACAGGGGTTAAGGAGGGAGGAGGTGGGAAGGAGGAGAGGAGATAAGAGAGAGATGGGGGTTAAGGGAGAAAGAGGTGGTTAAAGCAGGAGGAGAAGAGAGGATGGGGGAATACTATAAGCCACGAAACAGTAATAACCGACAAATAATATTCTAAACTCCATAATATTTTGGTTGAAGTCCTCTAGTCGTTCTACTTCGTTGACTTGTGCAAATAATATCAGGGTGTAAGTGTCTTCTAGGGTAGTGGTCAGTATGCATCATTAGCTTCACTACAGAGGCCCTTGTCCAGTCTAGTCTAGTGAGGGAGATTGACGAACCCTTCCTGTAATACCTGTTATGTCTTCAGGTTGTCGCCCGCCTCTGAACACTAACGGAACAAATCAAGAAACAATGTGTATGTGTGTATGTCTTTGTGTGTGGGTGTGGCAAGGCTCTCCCGTGGTGCCTGGAGAATGAAAGTGAGGGTCAGCTGGCCTGGGAGATGTTCCTCATGCTAAATTTCTCGTGAGACGTTGGTTCTTTCGGATGTCTCTTCCTCTCTCTGGCTTTCTATCACTGTAATTGAACAGTTCATAGTTTACAGCGACTGTGTTCATTTGTCATTACTATTTTTTATTAACTGTTCTCTCTACCTGTTCTCAGTCACTTATAGTTACTGATAGTTTTACTTTCTTTTTCCCCAGATATGCATTAAATAATATCCATTCTCAATTCTCCATCGACTGCTTCGTGGAATTTATCTACGTAAAATCATTCAACTCTACACAGTTTTGATCAGTCCTGTTCGTTCGATATATTCAGCCTGTTATAGTAGTTCTTACCCAGGACTGTCACTTGTATCTAATGTCATAGTTTTGTTTAGCCGGGAAAGGCCTTCAACCTCCACAGCTTAACATACACGTAAAGACACGCACACACAGGTAACCCTCAACCCCCCCCCCCACACACACACACAGAAGAAGACAAATGACTGAATATCCACGTGTGCACGAGTAGGGTGAAGGAGGAGAAGGACCACTGAGGGACAAACATAACAACATCTGGCTTCTCTTGGTAAATACGGGGAAGAGTGTCAACAGAAGGGTATTTGCTGTGGGATATTCACTTACTCACACCGACGTTGAGGGGGGGTCTTGAGTGAGCTATCCTTCTGTAGTAGTAGTAGTAGTAGTAGTAGTAGTAGTAGTAGTAGTAGGCAGCTTCACTCCTCTAGTGTTCACAACCTCTGGTGGGATGGGCCCAAGTGCAAGATGTTTCTACGCCAGACTCGCGGAGCTGATCTCCGAACAGAAGCAGCAGC
>NW_024757649.1:0-12027 GCF_018991925.1 Homarus americanus | reverse complement strand
ATGCACAGGCCAACCGGCCTCTTGCAGACTCCTTATTTTCTTATGTTTTTATGTTCTTATGTTATATGTAGTGATGATGGATGATGTTATATGTAGTGATGATGGATGGTGTTATATGTAGTGATGATGGATGGTGTTATATGTAGTGATGATGGATGGTGTTATATGTAGTAATGATGGGTGGTGTTATATGTAGTGATGATAGATGGTGTTATATGTATTGATGATGGATGATGTTATATGTAGTGATGATGGGTGGTGTTATATGTAGTGATGATGGATGGTGTTATATGTAGTGATGATGGATGGTGTTATATGTAGTAATGATGGGTGGTGTTATATGTAGTGATGATGGGATGGTAAGTGTTATATGTAGTGATGATGGATGGTGTTATATGTAGTAATGATGGGTGGTGTTATATGTAGTGATGATGGATGATGTTATATGTAGTGATGATGGATGGTGTTATATGTAGTGATGATCTATATATATAAAACAAAGAAGTCTGTCTGTCTGTGTGTTCCCCTTTCTCTGGGATCAAACCCGGTTCCGCTTGCTGGCGAGGCAAGCATGCTTACCATTGCACCCCAGGTCGCCAATAAGATGAAGTTCTGGTGAATTTTCTTGAAGAAAATGAACCTTACCTGGTGCTTGATCAAGTAAATGCTTATGAACAGATCTTGCAAGTGATACAAGCGGAGCAGCGAGGTATGATCAACCATCTGTTGGCCAAAGTACATCATCAGGGGAAAATTGCTCTTGCTGTGGCATCGTCAGGCATTGCTGCAACACTACTAGAAGGAGGACGTACTGTACACTCAACTTTTAAACTGCTTATCATCCTCGTTCACAATGAGAATCCAGTGTGCAACATCAAAAAAGGATCGCCAAAGGCAAAACTCTTAGAAAAATGTAGCCTCGTAGTCTGGGATGAATGCACTATGTCTCACAAGTTAGCGTTTGAAGCATTGGACAGGACTTTGCAAGACATACGAGAAAATGACCATCTCATGGGTGGCATTACAATGGCCATTGCTGGAGACATTCGCCAGACCCTACCTGTCATTCCTCGAAGCACTCCAGCTGATGAACTGAATGCGTGCCTCAAGGCATCATACCTTTGGAGAAGTGTTCAGACACTCACCCTATCCACAAACATGAGAGTTCATCTACAAGGAGATCATAATGCTGGACGGCTTGCAAACCTTCTACTACAGATTGGGAATGGAACTTTCCCTGTTGATTCAGAAGGACAAATAATCATTCCTCAAGGATGTGGAAATGTTGTAAAATCCTCAACTGAGCTCACTAACATGGTCTACCCAAACATTATCCACCACTACAAGGATCACAAGTGGCTGCGTGAACGTGCAATTCTGGGAGTGAGACCGCATTCAAATCTGTTGATACAGTAATCGACCAGGACCAAGCAGTCCAGTACCCTGCAGAATTCCTTAATTCTTTGGAGCCCGCTGGAATGCCTCCTCACCACCTCACTCTCAAGATTGGAACTCCTATAATGTTCTTAAGAAATCTTGAACCACCAATCCTCTGCAATGGCACAAGACTGGTGGTGAAGAACATGATACCACATGTACTGGAAGCTACAATACTGACAGAAAAAGTTAAAGAAGAGGACGTTTTTATACCAAGGATACCTCTCATCACCGCTGACCTGCCATTTGAGTTCAAGCGACTTCAGTTCCCGGTTAAAGTGAGCTTTGCCATGACCATCTACAAAAGCCAGGGACAGTCCCTAAGGATGGTTGGCCTAAACCTGGTGTTTCCTTGCTTCTCTCATGGACAGTTCTATGTTGGATGCTCCAGAGTGGGAACTGGCAAAAATCTGTACATACTTGCTGCTTATGGCAAAACCAAAAATGTGGTCTACCTTAGTGCACTACAGTGAGACAATGTGGAGCCTCCCGGAGGGTGGCGTCCTACCGAGGCCTAGCGAAAGAGCGATTCCGCTAGTGTGTGTGTATATATATATAATCGACACCTCACCCCGCCAGGATTCGAACCCACGGCCCACGAGTCCATGACTGTTGATTATGTGTAGAAGTCCGGGTGCTTTATTGGGCTAATGAAATCTATATATATATATATATATATATATATATATATATATATATATATATATATATATATATATATATATATATATATATATATATATATATATATATATAATGAGAAACTTGTGCTTTGTTTTGGCAGGAAGTTTTCTATTGCTCAATGCACCGTTAATCCATTTACTATTGCTAAAGGTATAATCAACCTGGAAAAGAATAAGTCGATGGATGTTACAAATGAAGATATTTCCGTTGCTAAAGTTTGTATACATAGTGTTCACGTAAGAAAATTGTTTCAAACATTCCAAAAAGATTTTGAACAGCTTTGAAAAACTTGAAAAGAAATGCGAATATCCATATTATTAAGGCTGGTAAGTCTAATGCTATTGTAATTTTGGATAAAGGTGACTATAGTGATAAGATGAATTCATTACTAAGTGATGAAAGCACTTGTGAGCTTAGAAAATATCCCCAGGAAAATATTGATACGTTATCTAACTCTAAAATGAAGGAGTTATTGAAAAAGAGCCCAGATCTCTGTGGGTTCTGTTACGTACAAATTATCAAAGTGGTTGGTAAAGATGCTATCCCCTCTTACAGGCCAAATATCTAATTCACATATACACAACAGCAGTGATTTAAATGATAAACTCAAGAAACACAATTAACCATGTGATTTATTAAGTTTTGATATAAATTCACTTGTATTAGCCCCTATCTTATGGATTACATTAGACTTGTATAACCATCACCCCCTGTAACTTTCCACTGGCTATGAGGTAGCATAATAATAATAATAATAATAATAATAATAATAATAATAATAATAATAATAATAATAATAATTAACGGTTTATTCAAAGGGCATAGCAGCCGGAAGGCTAAAAATATACAGTTACATAATTGGGGAATGGGTCTCTTGATTTACAAATAATATACAAGTAACATAAGTGATACAAATATGATATATAATAACTAGGTGGGGTGAAGCTTAAACTACAGGGCATTTCAACATAGCGACAGAGCAAAAATTAAGATTTACTGGGAGTGAATATCAATTACAAGTAATTGATAATTTTTACAATGGTTGGGACTGGGCTGTTCTTATAGCGATCAGTTCGTGCTCGTATGGGCTGGATGCGGTTGTGGTGTCGAACAGCAATTCTCGGACGAGGGATCTCGGGTGGTAGTAGGAGCCGGTGTCAAGGATGGTGCAGAAGCTTCTCACCAAATTTGCAGACGAGGTCGTGGTGATGGTCAGTGAGAGCCGAGAGGGTCAGTGTGCTGAGCGCTTCTTGATATGTGGAGTAGGAAGGGAAGAGAATAATCTTGCATGCCCTCTTTTGCACCTTTTCTAGGTGTTTACGTTGTGTGGCATTTAGGGAGGAAGACCAGGTAGGGGAGGCATAGGTGAGCTTGGGAAGTATGAATGTTGAGTAAACACTGAGGAGCTCGGGTGCAGGAACTCCGAGGAACTTGAGTCGGCGGAGGAGGTGGAGACGGAAACTGGAGGATTTGACAACTTCACTGACGTGTGGTTTCCAATTTAGTTTGTTGTCTATGGTGACGCCGAGGAGCTTCATGGAATCTACAACCTGGAGTGTGTTCGGACCTAAAGTAATGGAAGGAGGTGGGACAATGTCGGAGGAGAGGTTGATGTGCATAACCATGGTCTTGGTATGGTTGATGGTGACGTGGTTGTTGGTGGCCCAGTTTTGGAGACTGTTCAATAAATCCTGAAGGGCGGTATAGTCGGGAGCAGAATTGTTGACGCTGATCCCAATGGTGGAGTCGTCGACATATTTCCAGCGAGCAGGGGTTTCTCTTAGGGCATCATTGATAAGCATAAGGAAGCATAGTGGTCCCATCTTGGTGCCTTGGGGGACGCCACAGGTGAGTGACTGAAAGGTGGAGACAGCCCCTCGGAAGCGTACAGCTTGGCGTCGGTCACGGAGAAAGTCTGTAAGCCATGGTATAAGACTTCTTCGAAACCCGAGGTCGATAGCTTTGTTGATGATTAAATTGTGGTCGACTAGGTCGATTAATTTAGTGAAGTCAATGAAGGCGACAGCTACAGACGTTTTTCGTTTCTCCAGATGGCGGTATATGTAGTCGAGAAAGCTGACAAGGCAGTGAGTGGTGGAGGAAGTTTTCATATTACCAAATTGCTGAGGATCTACTGCTCTTGCAATATCAGCATAAGCCCAGTCGAACACAAAACTTTCACAGATTAAGCTGCGTATTGGGGTGATTGCAATAGGTCGTAGCTGACTTAAGGATTGAGGCTGGTTGACTTGGGCACATAAGAAGTCTTCCAGTCAGCTGGGCAACTAGCTTGACTGAGAGAAGCATTGGTGATGGAGCAGAGGGGTTTAGCAAGCTCCGGGGAGTTTCATTGGTAAGTCAATGGGGGTGGTGGAGCGTTTTAACTTTAGTTTGTCTAGACGTTTTGCCACTTCAAATTCTTCTACTAAGTCAGTGGGAAGGGGGGCTGGTAGGTAAGCAGGGAGGTTGGTTGTGTCAAGCCGGGGGAGCGTCTGGCATATTGTAGCGAAATGGTTATTTGATTGCTCAGCTGCGTCAACATTAGTGAGATGACTAAGGAAGGGGAGGGGGTGTGTCTTATTGTTTAATCCACAGAGTTCTTTAAGCTTATCATACCATTGACTGATGTTGGTCTGCTTCAGGTGTTGCAAATTGGTTGGGTAGTGAGACTTCTTTGCAGTGCGTATTTCGCGGATGACTCGGTTGCGAAGGGACCTGTAGCGGTTGTGGTCATTGAGATAAAAGGCTCTATCTCTCTGTTGCATAAGTCTTTTGATCCGAGATGTGATCCAGGGCAAATCGGCTGGGTGAGATCTGACGGACTTCTCGGGGAAGAAGTGGTGGGAAGCTTCCATGGTGGTGTTGGTATAATTTATCCATTTGGTTTCCACGTC
Organism: Homarus americanus; assembly: GCF_018991925.1. Taxonomy (NCBI): domain Eukaryota; kingdom Metazoa; phylum Arthropoda; class Malacostraca; order Decapoda; family Nephropidae; genus Homarus; species Homarus americanus. The sequence continues at coordinate 7,012 of NW_024757649.1, read as the reverse complement.
ATCCACGCTAAGTACAGTACTTCAGTCCAGGGGTGGTGAACTATCCACTGCCCGAAGAGACGCACTGCAGAGTCAGTAATTGGCCTGTAGGTCTTGATGTAGGGTCTCTGTACTTGAGTGGGAGTAGCAGCTGAGGACCAGAGCTCTGATAGGTGTGTGCTACACCCGATAGGAGGCATTGGTTGAGGTGGTTGGTACTGGTCCGCTAAGTCGGTTAAGATAAGGTCAAGGGTATTCTGACCGTGTGTGGGGAAGTCCACAACTTGTGATAGTTACAGCTGGTCCTGGATATCAGTGGTGTCAATTTCATTATAATCCCCACATAATAATAACTTGGCACATGGGTACCTAACTCTTAGGTGGTCTGAGGTGGTAATGAGATGAGTGATGAGAGTGTCTCTGGTGGGTGAGCGAGGCGGATGGTGTGCCATACAGATTATGATGGAAGCAGTGTGGCGCGGGTGGGCCCGTGGCACAACACGTATCCATAATGCTTCCACATCTGCTGGGACTTGAACATCCAGGCGTGACGGGTGTAGGTCATCTTGACAGAAGAGGGCAACGCCCCCTCCACGTCTAAGTGAACGAAGGTGGTGAAAGATTTGATATCCCTCAATATGACACGTTTCAGGCACAATTTGCCAAGCGGCAACGACGCTAGCGGCGGCTGACCTCACTGTGGTTGCTAGCTCGTCAAACTTGTTAACTTGGGAAGTGACGTTGGAGAGCAGTAAAGACGGGAGATCATACCATATCCGTGGAACTTCAGTGTAATGGTATGGTCTGTCAGGGGTGGGTTTCTCTGGTTTCCTAGTGGAGGTTAGGGTCCTAATGGGCTTATGTTTATGACGGCTTTGTCTACGACTGCGTGCGTGGAATATGTTCAGTGACTTGAGTCGCGCGATAACACTGCCATCAGGATAACCGTTCCCACGCTTTAGAAGGTACAGAGAGCGTCGGGAGTAAGTGATTGGTGGCTATCTGTTGATATCTGTTGTTGTGGGCGGACGGAAGTGTGTGTCCCCGGTGGCCATAAACTCACTCATGTTCAGAGCACCTGACAAGGTGTGCCCACGGGAAGTCACGTCACTTAGTGCTTAGTTAAGCATTAAGTAACCGGCACTCTGGCTACCTATTGCGGGCAGTAGTTTGATGTCACTCACAAGAGGAAGGTGGTATTGAGAGCCATCGTGGATGGTTCCGTCTTCCCTCGAGGGAGGACGTCGGATATATTTCCGTTCTTCCCTCGATGGGTCCCTACTCATTCTCACTCAACTCTCATCATCGACAGGACGTACTAGCAGAGCTATTTAACATTGCCTCCGCCCTCATTTAACTCTCAATAGCTACATTGAGTAAATTACGGTAAAACCCTTTTTGAAGGGGCATATAAGAAGTATTTTTTATTATAAACGAAGAAGTTACTGGCAGCGAAAGGCAACCGAACCAATAACATTAACCAGTGTTCGCCAATAAACTTTGATCTATATTTTAGTTGGTATAAAATACAAGGTAACAAACATTCACCAGTGCCTGTTACAAGTGTGACCAGCGCAGCTCAAGGTGACCCCAGTCTCCAATCTACAGTGGTAACAGTCGAGGTCATCGTATCTCCTGTTTCTACTGTTACAAAATAGATATTGTTACATAATTAGCAAAGCGTAGTTTAAGAGGACTCAGTCTAGGACCAGTCTATGGTGACCAGTCAACAGGAACGGTCTATGGTGACCAGTCAACAGGACCAGTCTATGGTGACCAGTCAACAGGACCAGTCTACAGATTACAGTTAATCAAGTGTACTCCAAGTAACCGTGACAATTCTCCTAAAAGAAGTTATTCGTCACACGAGTTGAGTAACCGTTGAGATAATCTGTTCTCCTGTTATTCATACTGTGATGTAACAGAAAAATTTTAACAATTTCATAAGTGGCAGCGAAAACAACCGGATCCATATCTGAGATCAGTGTCGAGTTTTTTAATAGAAACTGATTTTTTTTTCTAAGTGCACTTGGATATATACCGCCGTGAGAAGGTTTCTGTTGAATGATTTTTATTTTGTCATCCAAGAAGATGTACAAAAAATATTTTTTTATTTTATATAACCATTACTGAGTTATTGAAATGTTTTGTTATATGGCAACACTCCTGTGAGCTGAAGTGAACATTAGTTCTGCAAATGAATCGTTCACTGTTACATTGTTGTGACTACTGTACTCATCAACCAACATCCTGTAAGCAAAATTCTTTCGTATGGCGTGAGTAACCCCCAGTTACCAGCACCCCAGCACCCCCTCTAGTGATGACAAGTGCATCAAGGTTGCAGAGATTGGTGTAATCATTATGAAGTTTGGCGTGGTGGATGCACTTGTGTACCCAGTGAACCCCAGAGTTCTTGAGTTCACTGGCAGGGAGCAGCAGTTTGCTGTACTCAGGATTTTCGTGGACATTGACTTTGTCACCAGGACCGTATTCGCTGTGTCTCCTGGGAGTGACACACGCAAGTCTACGGGATTGTGGCAACAATTTCACATTTTCAAGAAATTCCAGGAAGGATTCTTCGTGTCAAGCCTACAAGGAATTGATATTTTACAGACATGCATTATATTTATAAACACAAATATATATTTCTACACCATATCATCACACGTTAGCCATCGTGGTAGGTTATTTTGTTTTTATTTCCCAGGAAGGATAAAAATGTTAAGAATGCTTAAACCGCAAATATGTCAGGTTAATAATGTTATTAATGTTAATGATGTCATAGGTACATCTTTTCAAAGTGCATGACAGTTCTATTTTAATGTTAATGATGTCATAGACACATATTTTCAAACTACAAATATGTTAGTTTTACAATAATATTATCAGAGACTGTAAATCTTCAGCCATGTAGTCTTAGAACCCTTCACAACTGTACTATTGCTCTCTGCAAAAATGAATGTTTCGTTGAGTCTTAAGCACCACACACTCATTCATCCAGCTTGATTATAGTAGCAAAAGTTGTACATTGTTAAAGAAGGAGCGTTCTTAAACACGAAGTAGGCCAGATTTATTTTTGCCATGTTATTATAGGATTTGCTTACCCAAGTTAACGATTTTCCACTATTGTGTTGATATTGGCAGTAATATTTTTTATTTGTAAGTCAGAATCTTCCAATTTTGTCATTGTACAGAATATTCTTTCCCATAAGGCATTTCAGACTAGGGCTTGAGTAGCTGTTCAACTGCAGGTGTCAGCTTCCCCTGTTTAATGTTTACATACATATGCATGTAACATGTTTAGATATATGTACAGGGTTTGTCTGCGAGATTAGTTTATTCCTCGCGGAGCTTGGAAGGTGTGACCGAGCAAGCCCCTGTCTTATAGGCAGAAGTATTTATATAAATGGGTTAATTATATTAGACTTGTATGACCATCACCCCTTGTAACTTTCCACTGGCTATGAGGTAGCATGTTCAGAGCACGTGATAAGGTGTGCCCACGGGATGTCAAATCACTTAGTACTGAGTTAAACATTAAGTAACCGGCTCTCTGGCTACCTATTGCGGGCAGTAGTTTGATGTCATTCACTAGAGGAAGACGTTATTGGGAGCCATCGTGGATGGTTCCGTCTTTCCTCGAGGGAGGACGTCGCATATATTTCCGTTCTTCCCTGGATGGTGTAGGTTATGTATCTAAGCTGCTGTGCCGAGTAGCAACCCTGTACATAAGCTACTGTGCCGAGTAGCAATCCTGTACATAAGCTACTGTGCCGAGTAGCATTTATATATATAATCACGTGGCAACACTGCACGTGTTATGTGGCAACATTGCCCCGAGGCTGCCATATGGCAAGGCAGCCTCAGTCTGACTGTGTGAGCCGTGCATGGCGCACGCTAGTCACCACTTGTATTTCTCTCATCCATAATAAACGGACTTCAGTGTTACACGGTGTTTCCCTACCCATCACTGCATTCCTCAGGGAACACTTTTAACCATCATGGCGCAGTGATTGGGATCTGTGGACTTACAAGTGTGTAAACAATGCCGAGACAGTTACGTCTGCCGGTGATGCGTCGACTCATAGTGTGTTGTGTTGTGTTGCGCTGTGTTTCGCCGCGATGTGCAGTGTTGCTCCGTCACAGTGCGTTTTAGTGACGGTGGCAGTGTTAGTGTCAGTGTATTAGTGTGTGTCTAGAGCTGAGAGTTGAGCATTGGCCTGTTTTTGGTGGTACTCATGGAGCACGCAGGCGTACACCCTTCTCGTGTGACATCCCGGGTGATACTGACGGTCTCACTCCCGCCACGTCTCCAGCCACCGGCATTAAGGCCACCACGAAGCAATCTCTCAGACACACACACACGCACACACGCACGCACTCGCTCACGGACAGAACAGTGGACTATATGCGTGATCTCTGCGCTGTTTATGTCATATATATGTGGTTCGAGCTGTTGAGGCGCCACTTTATATACTAAACAGTGCAGTCCACGCACACACTAAGATGGGAGGTAAGAAGGGACAACGTCAAGATGGGAGACACGACTCCCCACCACCTTCTCCACCGGGCGCAGACTCTCATCCTCCACCTCCAGTGACGGACATCGCCACAATTCTGAAGTGGATGGACGACTGGGACGAGAGACGCAGAGAGATGGAACTTCAGAGGGAGGAGACACGAAGAGAGGAGGAAAAGTTGCGTTTTGAGGCACTATTGGCGACCCTGGCGCTAACCCACCCTCCCTCACTCGCAGGTAGCGCGCATGAAGGCGCCAATGTCCTCCCTCCTCCACCACACCAGCGTCCTGCAGGTACTCTTGCCTCCGAACAAACAGCTCCCAAGGCATCTGTTCAACCCCCACCCGCCCTCTCACCAGGCGTCACGTTTCAGCTTTTCGTGAGTGGAGGCGGCGTTGGACAGATTACTCCACGATGGTGGACCTTGACAGCATGCCTCCAAACAAACAGCTCATCCAACTGCGGATGTGTTTGTCGCTGGAGACCCAGAGAGTTTTGGAGCACACGTTGCAAGTGCCTCCCGATTCTACCTCTTCAGTGACGGATGTGCTCGACCTTTTACAGGAGCATGTTAAGGGTCGGAACAACGAGGCTTTGCGTCGCCGTGCCTTCACCAGCTGCAAGCAGGTGGAGAACGAATCCTTTGACGACTTTTTTGTACGCTTGAAGAGTTTGTCAGAGGAGATCGACGTCTGCAAGGCGCACAGCCGGGAATGTGAGGAAGCCTGGATCAAGCACGGGATCTTGGCAGGTGTCAGGCAGGAAGAGTTGGTGCAGCTACTCATCCCCCTGGACGCTTCCTCCACACTCCAGGCGGTAGTGACTGAATGTCTGTCATACGAGGCCACCAAGTCCGCCACCTCTGCCTTACAGGCCCCACCTGCTGTGAGAGCTATCTCACAATACAAGAAGGATAAGAAGGCGGCCAACAACGCGAAGGCTGCCACACGTTCTTCCACGCCTCCGCCTAGTGCTTCCTGTGGCAGCTGTGGAAAGCAGCACAGCCCCAAGACATGCCCGGCCGCCGACGCACTGTGTCGTGGATGTGACCGTAGGGGCCACTGGTCTAACACAGACAGGTGCTCTGTACGAGGCCGCAAGTGTCAGGCCTGCGGTCGCTATGGACACTACGACAAGTGCTGCCGCCAACCCAAGCCCAAAAGCCCGAGACGAGGAGGAAAGCAGCGCACTTCCCTCGGGGTGGTTCGCACGCAGCCCCCTCCAGATGGCCCACGCAGCCCCAAGCAGCAGCGGAGTCACATCAGGAGGGTGGAATCGACCACACGCCCCAGGGCTACCCCTTCCCCTACTATCCGCGTCGCCGTCACACACGGTGATGTGTCAGGTCACATCGAGGTGATACCGGACACTGGCGCCGATACTACGGTGATTGGGTTGAAGCACCTCCAGAAACTGGGCCTCACCAAACGCGGCCTGGGACCACCGCCGCAGCTGCAGTACTACAATGCGGACGGTTCCCAGATGCCGGACGCTGTGGGCTCCTTTCAGGCAGAGATCACCTACGGCGACAGGTCGTGTTACGGATGGATCGACGTGCGGCCTACTCTCGCTACACCCTTGTTGTCGTGGGAGCACTGCAAGGAGTTAGGCGTGGTGCCCAGAGACTTTCCTGAGCAGATCCCAACTGCTCGGTACACCGCCGCCAACAGGGTGCGTGAGTCGACGAGCGACGCACCTGGCGCTGCCACACAGAGCTGCCCAGAACCCGCGTCCACTCCCACCCACACAGGACGCTCCCCTGCCCAGATCCTGTATGGTCACCCTCTCCGCTCTTGCGTTCCTACACATGCCAAGGCCTTTGCGAAGGACTGGCAGACCAGAGCCGAGAGCTGTGACCGCCGTGCCGCTACACGTGCCCAGGACGCCAAGGCTCGGTATGACGACCGTGCCCGCCCTCTTCAGCCGCTGGAGATTGGTGCCCTTGTCCGCGTCCAGGACCCGACGACGACACGTTGGGACAAGGTGGGCATAGTGATGGGCGTCAGCCGGTCGCGGGACTACAAGGTCAGGATGCCGAGCGGCCGTGTCTGGTGGAGGAACCGCCGCTTCCTCCGGCCAGTCCCACCCCCAGCTGATGGCCCCCTGACTGAGGACGAGTCACCTACACCTCACGAGGATCCGCCCCACAGTGCACCTCGACGCTCGGAGCGACTTAGGACTAAGAAGTCCGCTCAAGACAAAGACTATGAGCGTGAGGGGGGAAGGAGATGCAGGTTATGTATCTAAGCTACTGTGCCGAGTAGCAACCCTGTACATAAGCTACTGTGCCAAGTAGCAACCCTGTACATAAGCTACTGTGCCGAGTAGCATTTATATATATAATCACGTGGCAACACTGCACGTGTTATGTGGCAACATTGCCCCGAGGCTGCCATATGGCAAGGCAGCCTTAGTCTGACTGTGTGAGCCGTGCATGGCACACGCGAGTCACCACTTGTATTTCTCTCATCCATAATAAACGGACTTCAGTGTTACACAGTGTTTCCCTACCC
>NW_024757648.1:0-19272 GCF_018991925.1 Homarus americanus | reverse complement strand
ACCAGGGGACTTTGTTATACTCGATCAGGGGACTTTGTTATACTCGATTAGGGGCCTTTGTTATACTCGATCAGGGGCCTATGTTATACGCGATCAGGGGATTTGTTATACTCGATCAGGGGAATTTGTTATACTCGACCAGGAGAATTTGTTATACTCAATCAGGGGACTTTGTTATACTCGATTAGAGTCCTTTGTTATACTCGATAAGGGGCCTATGTTATACTCGATATTGAGACTTTGTTATACTCGACCAGGGACTTTGTTATACTCGACAAGGGGGCTTTTTTATACTCGATCAGGGGGCTTTGTTATACTCGATCAGAGGGCTTTGTTATACTCGATCAAGGGACTTTGTTATACTCGACCAGGGGACTTTGTTATACTCGATCAAGGGGCTTTCTAATACTCGATCAGGGAACTTTGTTATTCTCGTTCAGGGTAATTTGTTATACTCGACCAGGGGACTTTGTTATACTAGATTAGGGGACTTTGTAATATTCGATCAGGGAACTTAGTTATACTCGATCAGGGGACTTTATTATACTCGACCAGGGGCCTTTATTATGCTCGATAAGGAGCCTTTGTTATATTCGATCATGGAACTTTGTTATACTCGACCAGGGGACATTGTTATACTCGACCAGGGGGATTTTTATACTCGATCAGGGGGTTTTGTTAAACTCGATGAGGGGAATTTTTTATTTTTTGGACAATGGCCTTTGTTATACTCGATTCGGGGCCTTTGTTATACCCGATCATGGGACTTTGTTATACTCGACCAGAGGGCTTTTTTATACTCGATGAGGGGCTTTGATATACTCGATGAGAGGGCTTTGTTATACTCGATCAGGGGACTTTGTTATACTCGATCAGGTGAATTTGTTATACTCGATCAGGGGACTTTGTTATACTCGATAAGGGGACTTTGTTATACTCGATCACGTGACTTTGATATACTCGATCGGGGGACTTTGTTATACTCGACCATGGGCCTTTGTTATACTCGATCAGGGGCCTTTGTGTTACTCGACCAGAGGGCTTTGTTCTACTCGATCAGAGGGCTTTGTTATACTCGATCAGGAGGCTTTGTTACACTCGACCAGTGGCCTTTGTTATACTCGATTAGGGGCATTTGTTATACTCGATCAGGGGCCTTTGTTATACTCCATGAGTGGCCTTTGTTATACTGGATCAGGGGACTTTGTTATACTCGATTAGGGGCCTTTGTTATACTCGATCAGGGGCCTGTGTTATACTCGTTAATGGGACTTTGTTAAACTCGACTAGGGGACCTTGTTATACTCGACCAGGGGGCTTTGTTATACTCGATCAGAGGGCTTTGTAATACTCGATCAGGGGGCTTTGTTATTCTCGACAAGACGGCTTTGTTATACTCGATCTTGGGACTTTGTTATACTCGATCAGGGGCCTTTGTTATACTCCATTAGGGGCCTTTGTTATACTGGATCAGGGGACTTTGTTATACTCGATCAGGGCACTTTGTTATACTCGATCAGGGGACTTTGTTATACTCGATCAGGGGAGTTTGTTTTACTCGATCAGGGGACTTTGTTATACTCGATCAGGGGACTTTGATATACTCGATCAGGGAACTTTGTTATACCCGACCAGGGGCCTTTGTTATATTAGATCATGGGCCTTTGTTATACTCGATAATGGAACTTTGTTATACTCGACCAGGGAACTTTGTTATGCTCGACCAGGGAGCTTTTTTATACTCCATCAGGGGCCTGAGTTATACTCGTTAATGAGACTTTGTTATGCTCGATGAGGGGACTTTGTTATACTCGACCAGGGGACTTTTTTATACTCGATCCGGGGCTTTGTTATACTCGATCAGAGGGCTTTGTTATACTCGGTCAGGGGACTTTGTTATACTCGATCAGGGAACTTTGATATACTCGACCAGTGGCCTTTGTTATACTCGATCAGGGGGCTTTGTTATTCTCGACAAAACGGCTTTGTTATACTCGATCTTGGGACTTTGTTATACTCGATTAGGGGCCTTTGTTATACTCCATTAGGGTCCTTTGTTATACTCGATCAGGGGACTTTGTTATACTCGATCAGGGCACTTTGTTATACTCGATCAGGGGACTTTGTTATACTCGATCAGGGGTGTTTGTTTTACTCGATCAGGGGACTTTGTTATACTCGATCAGGGGACTTTGATATACTCGATCAGGGAACTTTGTTATACCCGACCAGGGGCCTTTGTTATACTCGATCATGGGCCTTTGTTATACTCGATAATGGAACTTTGTTATACTTGACCAGGGAACTTTGTTATGCTCGACCAGGGAGCTTTTTTATACTCGATCAGGTGGCTTTGTTATACTCGATCAGAGGGCTTTGTAATACTCGATGAGGGGGCTTTGTTATACTCGATCAGGGAACTTAGTTATACTCGATCAGAGGGCTTTGTTCTACTCGGACAGAGGGCTTTGTTACAATCGATCAGGGCACTTTGTTATACTCGACCAGGGGACTTTTTTATACTCGATCAGGGGGCTTTGTTATACTCGATCATTGGGCTTTGTTATACTCGATGAGGGGAATTTGTTATACTCGACCAGGGGACTTTGTTATACTCGATCAGGGGACTTTGTTATACTCGATTAGGGGCCTTTGTTATACTCGATCAGGGGCCTATGTTATACTCGATCAGGGGATTTGTTATACTCGATCAGGGGAATTTGTTATACTCGACCAGGAGAATTTGTTATACTCAATCAGGGGACTTTGTTATACTCGATTAGAGTCCTTTGTTATACTCGATAAGGGGCCTATGTTATACTCGATATTGAGACTTTGTTATACTCGACCAGGGACTTTGTTATACTCGACAAGGGGGCTTTTTTATACTCGATCAGGGGGCTTTGTTATACTCGATCAGAGGGCTTTGTTATACTCGATCAAGGGACTTTGTTATACTCGACCAGGGGACTTTGTTATACTCGATCAAGGGGCTTTCTAATACTCGATCAGGGACTTGATATACCGATCAGGAACTTTGTTATACCCGACCAGGGGCCTTTTGGGTATACTCGATCATGGGCCTCTTTGTTATACTCGACCAGGGAACTTTGTTATGCCCTGCATCATGAGCTTTTTTTATACTCGAGATCAGGGGGCTTTTGCTATACTCGATCAGAGGGCTTTGTAATACTCTGGATCAGGGGTGTTATTGTTATACCGATCAGCTTAACCTTTAGTTATACTCGATCAGAGGGCTTTGTTCTACTCGAACAGAGGGCTTTGTTATAATCGATCAGGGACTTTGTTATACCCCATCAGGGACTTTTTTTATACTCGATCAGGGCTTTGTTATACTCGATCAGAGGGCTTATACCTTTATCAGGGAATTTGTTATACTCTCGGACCAGGACTTTTGTTATACTCGATCAAGGGACTTTGTTATACTGGACCAGGGGACTTTGTTATACTCGATCAAGGGGCTTTCTTATACTCGATCAGGGACTTTGTTATCTCGATCAGGGGAATTTGTTATACTCGACCAGGGGCTTTGTTATACTCAATCAGGGGACTTTGTTATACTCGATTAGAGGCCTTTGTTATACTCGATAATGGGACTTTGTTATACTCGACCAGGGGACTTTGTTATACTCGACAGGGGGCTTTTTTATACTCGATCAGGGGGCTTTGTTATACTCGATCAGAGGGCTTTGTTATACTCGATCAAGGGACTTTGTTATACTCGACCAGGGGACTTTGTTATACTCGATCAAGGGGCTTTCTAATACGCGATCAGGGAACTTTGTTATACTCGTTCAGGGTAATTTGTTATACTCGACCAGGGGACTTTGTTATACTCGATTAGGGGACTTTGTTATATTCGATCCGGGAACTTAGTTATACTCGATCAGGGGACTTTATTATACTCGACCAGGGGCCTTTATTATGCTCGATAAGGAGCTTTTGTTATATTCGATCATGGAACTTTGTTATATTCGACCAGGGGACATTGTTATACTCGACCAGGGGATTTTTATACTCGATCAGGGGGTTTTGTTAAACTCGATGAGGGGAATTTTTTATTTTTTGGACAATGGCCTTTGTTATACTCGATTCGGGGCCTTTGTTATACTCGATCATGGGACTTTGTTATACTCGACCAGAGGGCTTTTTTATACTCGATGAGGGGCTTTGATATACTCGATGAGAGGGCTTTGTTATACTCGATCAGGGGACTTTGTTATACTCGATCAGGTGAATTTGTTATACTCGATCAGGGGACTTTGTTATACTCGATAAGGGGACTTTGTTATACTCGATCACGTGACTTTGATATACTCGATCAGGGGACTTTGTTATACGCGACCATGGGCCTTTGTTATACTCGATCAGGGGCCTTTGTGTTACTCGACCAGAGGGCTTTGTTCTACTCGATCAGAGGGCTTTGTTATACTCGATCAGGAGGCTTTGTTACACTCGACCAGTGGCCTTTGTTATACTCGATTAGGGGCATTTGTTATACTCGATCAGGGGCCTTTGTTATACTCCATGAGTGGCCTTTGTTATACTGGATCAGGGGACTTTGTTACACTCGATCAGGGCACTTTGTTATACTCGATTAGGGGACTTTGTTATACTCGATCAGGGATGTTTGTTTTGCTCGATCACGGGACTTTGTTAAACTCGTTCATGGGACTTTGTTATACTCGATCAGCGGACGTTGTTATGCTCAATGAGGGGCCTTTGTTTTACTCGATAATGGGACTTTGTTATACTCGACCAGGGGACTTTGTTATACTCGACAAGGGGGCTTTTTTATACTCGATCAGGGGGCTTTGTTATACTCGATCAGAGGGCTTTGCTATACTCCATCAGGGGCCTTCCTTTTACTTGATCAGGGATCTTTGTTATACTCGAACAGGGGAATTTGTTATACTCGATCAGGGGAATTTGTTATACTCGCCAGGGGACTTTGTTATACTCGATCAGGGGACTTTGTTATACTCGATTAGGGGCCTTTGTTATACTCAATCAGGGCCCTGTGTTATACTCATTAATGGGACTTTGTTAAACTCGACTAGGGGACTTTGTTATACACGACCAGGGGGCTTTGTTTTACTCGATCAGAGGTCTTTGTTATGCTCGATGAGAGGACTTTGTTATTCTCGATCAGGGGACTGTTTTATACTCGATTAGGGGCCTTTGTTATACACGATCAGGGGCCTTTGTTATACTCCATTAGTGGCCTTTGTTATACTGGATCAGGGGACTTTGTTATACTCGATCAGGGGACGTTGTTATACTCGACCAGGGGCATTTGTTATACTCGATCATGGGCCTTTGATGTACTCGATAATGGAACTTTGTTATACTCGACCAGGGAACTTTGTTATGCTCGAGCAGGGGGCTTTTTTATACTCGATCACGGGGCTTTGTTATACTCGATCAGAGGGCTTTGTAATACTCGATCAGGGGGCTTTGTTATTCTCGACAAGACGGCTTTGTTATACTCGATCTTGGGACTTTGTTATACTCTATCAGGGGCCTTTGTTATACTCCATTAGGGGCCTTTGTTATACTGGATCAGGGGACTTTGTTATACTCGATCAGGGCACTTTGTTATACTCGATCAGGGGACTTTGTTATACTCGATCAGGGGAGTTTGTTTTACTCGATCAGGGGACTTTGTTATACTCGATCAGGGGACTTTGATATACTCGATCAGGGAACTTTGTTATATCCCGACCAGGGGCCTTTGTTATATTAGATCATGGGCCTTTGTTATACTCGATAATGGAACTTTGTTATACTCGACCAGGGAACTTTGTTATGCTCGACCAGGGAGCTTTTTTATACTCGATCATGGGGCTTTATTATACACGATCAGAGGGCTTTGTTCTACTCGAACAGAGGGCTTTGATATACTCGATCAGGGGACTTTGTTATACTCAATCAGGGGACTTTGTTATACTCGATCAGGGGACTTTGTTATACTCGATCAGTGGCCTTTGTTATACTCGGTGAGGGGCCTTTGTCTTACTCGATAATGGGACTTTGTTATACTCGACCAGGGGACTTTGTTATACTCGATCAGGGGCCTTCCTTTTACTTGATCAGGGATCTTTGTTATACTCGAACAGGGGAATTTGTTATACTCGATCAGGGAATTTGTTATACTCGATCAGGAGACTTTGTTATACTCGATTAGGGGCCTTTCTTTTACTCGATCAGGGGCCTGTGTTATACTCGTTAATGGGACTTTGTTAAACTCGACTAAGGGACTTTGTTATACTCGACCAGGGGGCTTTGTTATACTCGATCAGAGGGCTTTGTTATGCTCGATGAGGGGACTTTGTTATTCTCGATTAGGGGCCTTTGTTATACTCGATCAGGGGCCTTTGTTATACTCCATTAGTTGCCTTTGTTATACTGGATCAGGGGACTTTGTTATATTCGATCAGGGCACTCTGTTATACTCGATCAGGGGACTTTGTTATACTCGATCAGGGGTGGTTATTTTACTCGATCAGGGGACATTGTTATACTCGTTCATGGGACTTTGTTATACTCGATCAGGGGACGTTGTTATACTCGACCAGGGGCATTTGTTATACTCGATCATGGACCTTTGTTATACTCGATAATGGAACTTTGTTATACTCGACCAGGGAACTTTGTTATGCTCGACCAGGTGGCTTTTTTATACTCGATCAGGGGGCTTTGTTATACTAGATCAGAGGGCTTTGTAATACTCGATCAGGGGGCATTGTTATACTCGTTAAGACGGCTTTGTTATACTCGATCTTGGGACTTTGATATACTCGATCAGGGACCTCTGTTATACTCCATTAGGGGCCTTTGTTATACTGGATCAGGGGACTTTGTTATACTCGATCAGAGCACTTTGTTATACTCGATCAGGGGACTTTGTTATACTCGATCAGGGGTGTTTGTTTTACTCGATCAGGGAACTTTGATATACTCGATCAGGGGACTTTGTTATACTCGTTCAGGCGGGTTTGTTATACTCGATCATGGGCCTTTGTTATACTCGATAATGGAACTTTGTTATACTCGACCAGGGAGCTTTGTTATGCTCGACCAGGGAGCTTTTTTATACTCGATGCTTTGTTATGCTCGACCAGGGAGCTTTTTTATACTCGATCAGGGGGCTTTGTTATACTCGATCAGAGGGCTTTGTAATACTCGATCAGGGGGCTTTGTTATACTCGATCAGGAAACTTAGTTATACTCGATCAGAGGGCTTTGTTCTACTCCAACAGAGGGCTTTGTTATACTCGATCAGGGGACTTTGTTATACTCGACCAGAGGACTTTTTTTTACTCGATCAGGGGGCTTTGTTATACTCGATCAGAGGGCTTTGTTATACTCGATCAGGGAATTTGGTTATACCTTTAATTCAGGGACTTTTGTTATACCCGGATCAGGGGATTCCTTGTTATACTCGATTAGGGCCTTTGTTATACTCAAAGGATCAGGGCCCATGTTATACTCGACTTGGGGACTTTGTTATACCTTTATCAGGGGACTTTGTTATACTCGATAAGGGGAATTTGTTATACCGACCAGGGGACTTTGTTATATCTCAATCAGGGACTTTTGTTATACTCGATTAGGGCCTTTGTTATACTCGATATGTAATGTATGTTATACTCGATAATGACTTGTTACTCGACCAGGGACTTTGTTATACTCGATGTAAGGGGGGCTTTTTTATACTCGATCAGGGGCTTTGTTATACTCGATCAGAGTGGTTTTGCTATACTCGGATCATGGGACTTTGGTTACAATTTTAGGGACCAGTGACTTTGTTATACTCGATCAAGGGGCTTTCTAATACTCGATCAGGGAACTTTGTTATACTCGATCAGGGGAAATTGTTATACTCGACCAGGGGACTTTGTTATACTCGATCAGGGGACTTTGTTATACTCGATTAGGGGCCTTTGTTATACTCGATCAGGGCCTTTGTTATGCTCGATCAGGGGACTTAGTTATACTCGATCAGGGGACTTTGTTATACTCGTTTAGGGGACTTTGTTATACTCGACCAGGGGCCTTTATTATGCTCGATAAGGAGCCTTTGTTATATTCGATCATGGGACTTTGTTATACTCGACCAGGGGACATTGTTATACTCGACCAGGGGGCTTTTTTATACTCGAACATGGGGCTTTATTATACTCGATCAGAGGGCTTTGTTCTACTCGAACAGAGGGCTTTGATATACTCGATCAGGGGACTTTGTTATACTCAATGAGGGGACTTTGTTATACTCGATCAGGGGACTTTGTTATAATTTCAGACTGTGCGGCCTTTGTTATAATTTTTTAGGCCTTTTGTCTTACTCTCGAGCACGGGACTTTGTTATACTCGACCAGGGGACTTTGTTATACCTCGATCAGGGCCTTCCTTTTACTTGATCAGGGATCTTTGTTATACTCGAACAGGGGAATTTGTTATACTCGATCAGGGAATTTGTTATACTCGACCAGGGGACTTTGTTATACTCGATCAGGGGACTTTGTTATACTCGATTAGGGGCCTTTGTTATACTCGATCAAGGGCCTGTGTTATACTCGTTAATGGGACTTTGTTAAACTCGAAAAGGGGACTTTGTTATACTCGACCAGGGGGCTTTGTTATACTCGATCACAGGGCTTTGTTATGCTCGATGAGGGGACTTTGTTATTCTCGATTAGGGGCCGTTGTTATACTCGATCAGGGGCCTTTGTTATACTCCATTAGTGGCCTTTGTTATACTGGATCAGTGGACTTTGTTATACTCGATCAGGGCAATTTGTTATACTCGATCAGGGGACTTTGTTATACTCGATCAAGGGTGGTTATTTTACTCGATCAGGGACTTTGTTATACTCGTTCATGGGACTTTGTTATACTCGATCAGGGGACGTTGTTATACTCGACCAGGGGCATTTGTTATACTCGATCATGGACCTTTGTTATACTCGATAATGGAACTTTGTTATACACGACCAGGGAACTTTGTTATGCTCGACCAGGGGGCTTTTTTATACTCGATCACGGGGCATTTTTATACTCGATCAGAGGGCTTTGTAATACTCGATCAGGGGGCGAGTATTCTCGAAAAAAAGACGCTATACCTCGATTTAGGACTTTGATATACTCCGATCAGGGCCTTTGCTATAATTCCATTAGGGCCTGCCGTACCGGATCAGGGGGACTTTGCTATACTCGATCAGGCAGCACTTTGTTATACTCGGGATCAGGACTTTGTTATACTCGATCAGGGTGCGTTTTTGTTTCATCTCGATCAGGGGACTTTGTTATACTCGATCAGGGGACTTTGATATACTCGATCAGGGAACTTTGTTATACCCGACCAGGGGCCTTTGTTATACTCAATCATGGGCCTTTGTTATACTCGATAATGGAACTTTGTTATACTCGACCAGGGAACTTTGTTATGCTCGACCAGGTGGCTTTTTTATACTCGATCAGGGGGCTTTGTTATACTAGATCAGAGGGCTTTGTAATACTCGATCAGGGGGCATTGTTATACTCGACAAGACGGCTTTGTTATACTCGATCTTGGGACTTTGATATACTCGATCAGGGACCTCTGTTATACTCCATTAGGGGCCTTTGTTATACTGGATCAGGGGACTTTGTTATACTCGATCAGAGCACTTTGTTATACTCGATCAGGGGACTTTGTTATACTCGATCAGGGGTGTTTGTTTTACTCGATCAGGGGACTTTGTTATACTCGATCAGGGGACTTTGATATACTCGATCAAGGGACTTTGTTATACTCGTTCAGGCGGGTTTGTTATACTCGATCATGGGCCTTTGTTATACTCGATAATGGAACTTTGTTATACTCGACCAGGTTGCTTTGTTATGCTCGACCAGGGAGCTTTTTTATACTCGATCAGGGGGCTTTGTTATACTCGATCAGAGGGCTTTGTAATACTCGATCTGGGGGCTTTGTTATACTCGATCAGGAAACTTAGTTATACTCGATCAGAGGGCTTTGTTCTACTCCAACAGAGGGCTTTGTTATACTCGATCGGGGGACTTTGTTATACTCGACCAGAGGACTTTTTTTTACTCGATCAGGGGGCTTTGTTATACTCGATCAGAGCTGTTATATACTCCGATCAGAATTTAATTTATATCGACCAGGGACTTTGTTACTTACTCGATCAGGGGACTTTGTTATACTCGATTAGGGGCCTTTGTTTATACTCGATCAGGGGCCTATGTTATACTCGATCAGGGGACTTTGTTATACTCGATCAGGGGACTTTGTTATACTCGATCAGGGGAATTTGTTATACTCGACCAGGGGACTTTGTTATACTCAATCAGGGGACTTTGTTATACTCGATTAGGGGCCTTTGTTATACTCGATAACGGTCCTATGTTATACTCGATAATGGGACTTTGTTATACTCGACCAGGGGACTTTGTTATACTCGACAAGGGGGCTTTTTTATACTCGATCAGGGGGCTTTGTTATACTCGATCAGAGGGTTTTGTTATACTCGATCAAGGGACTTTGTTATACTCGACCAGGGGACTTTGTTATACTCGATCAAGGGGCTTTCTAATACTCGATCAGGGAACTTTGCTATACTCGATCAAGGGAAATTGTTATACTCGACCAGGGGACTTTGTTATACTCGATCAGGAGACTTTGTTATACTCGATTAGGGCCTTTGTTATACTCGATCAGGGCCTTTGTTATACTCGATCAGGGGACTTAGTTATACTCGATCAGGGGACTTTGTTATACTCGATTAGGGGACTTTGTTATACTCGACCAGGGGCCTTTATTATGCTCGATAAGGAGCCTTTGTTATATTCGATCATGGGACTTTGTTATACTCGACCAGGGGACATTGTTATACTCGACCAGGGGGCTTTTTTATACTCGAACATGGGGCTTTATTATACTCGATCAGAGGGCTTTGTTCTACTCGAACAGAGGGCTTTGATATACTCGATCAGGGGACTTTGTTATACTCAATGAGGGGACTTTGTTATACTCGATCAGGGGACTTTGTTATACTCGATCAGTGGCCTTTGTTATACTCGGTGAGGGGCCTTTGTCTTACTCGATAATGGGACTTTGTTATACTCGACCAGGGGACTTTGTTATACTCGATCAGGGGCCTTCCTTTTACTTGATCAGGGATCTTTGTTATACTCGAACAGGGGAATTTGTTATACTCGATCAGGGAATTTGTTATACTCGACCAGGGGACTTTGTTATACTCGATCAGGAGACTTTGTTATACTCGATTAGGGGCCTTTGTTATACTCGATCAAGGGCCTGTGTTATACTCGTTAATGGGACTTTGTTAAACTCGAAAAGGGGACTTTGTTATACTCGACCAGGGGGCTTTGTTATACTCGATCACAGGGCTTTGTTATGCTCGATGAGGGGACTTTGTTATTCTCGATTAGGGGCCTTTGTTATACTCGATCAGGGGCCTTTGTTATACTCCATTAGTGGCCTTTGTTATACTGGACCAGGGGACTTTGTTATACTCGATCAGGGCACTTTGTTATACTCGATCAGGGGACTTTGTTATACTCGATCAGGGGTAGTTATTTTACTCGATCAGGGACTTTGTTATACTCGTTCATGGGACTTTGTTATACTCGATCAGGGGACGTTGTTATACTCGACCAGGGGCATTTGTTATACTCGATCATGGACCTTTGTTATACTCGATAATGGAACTTTGTTATACTCGACCAGGGAACTTTGTTATGCTCGACCAGGGGGCTTTTTTATACTCGATCACGGGGCATTTTTATACTCGATCAGAGGGCTTTGTAATACTCGATCAGGGGGCTTTGTTATTCTCGAAAAGACGGCTTTGTTATACTCGATTTAGGGACTTTGATATACTCGATCAGGGGCCTTTGTTATACTCCATTAGGGGCCTTTGTTATACTGGATCAGGGGACTTTGTTATACTCGATCAGGGCACTTTGTTATACTCGATCAGGGGACTTTGTTATACTCGATCAGGGGTGTTTGTTTTACTCGATCAGGGGACTTTGTTATACTCGATCAGGGGACTTTGATATACTCGATCAGGGAACTTTGTTATACCCGACCAGGGGCCTTTGTTATACTCAATCATGGGCCTTTGTTATACTACGATAAGGGAACGTTGTTATACTCGACCAGGGAACTTTGTTATGCTCGACCAGGGAGCTTTTTTATACTCGATCAGGGGGCTTTGTTATACTCGATCAGAGGGCTTTGTAATACTTTCGATCAGGGGCTTTGTTATACTCGATCCAGGAAACTTAGATTATACTCGATCAGAGAGACTATGTTCTACTCCAACAGAGGGCTTTGTTATACTCGATCAGGGACTTTGTTATACTCGACCAGGGTGACTTTTTTATACTCGATCAGAGGGCTTTGTTATACTCGATCAGGGCTTTGTTATACTTTCGATCAGGGTATTATACTCGATAATGGGACTTTGTTATACTCGACCAGGGGACTTTGTTATACTCAACAAGGGGGCTTTTTTCATACTCAATCAGGGGGCTTTGTTATACTCGATCAGAGGGCTTTGTGTATACTCGATCAGGGGACTTTGTTATGCTCGACCAGGGGACTGTGTTATACTCCATGAGGGAGCTTTGTTATACTCGATCAGGGAACTTTGTTATACTCGATCAGGGGAATTTGTTATACTCGATCAGGGGCGTTTGTTTTACTCGATAATAGGACTTTGTTAT
Source organism: Homarus americanus (assembly GCF_018991925.1). NCBI lineage: Eukaryota > Metazoa > Arthropoda > Malacostraca > Decapoda > Nephropidae > Homarus > Homarus americanus. Next base: position 6,492 of record NW_024757648.1, on the reverse strand, counting down.
ACTCGACCAGGGGACTTTGTTATACTCGACGAGGGGGCTTTTTTTATACTCGATCAGGGGGCTTTGTTATACTCGATCAGAGGGCTTTGTTATACTCGATCAAGGGACTTTGTTATACTCGACCAGGGGACTTTGTTATACTCGATCAAGGGGCTTTCTAATACTCGATCAGGGAACTTTGTTACACTCGATCAGGGGGCATTGTTATACTCGACAAGACGGCTTTGTTATACTCGATCTTGGGACTTTGATATACTCGATCAGGGACCTCTGTTATACTCCATTAGGGGCCTTTGTTATACTGGATCAGGGGACTTTGTTATACTCGATCAGAGCACTTTGTTATACTCGATCAGGGGACTTTGTTATACTCGATCAGGGGTGTTTGTTTTACTCGATCAGGGGACTTTGTTATACTCGATCAGGGGACTTTGATATACTCGATCAAGGGACTTTGTTATACTCGTTCAGGCGGGTTTGTTATACTCGATCATGGGCCTTTGTTATACTCGATAATGGAACTTTGTTATACTCGACCAGGGAGCTTTGTTATGCTCGACCAGGGAGCTTTTTTATACTCGATCAGGGGGCTTTGTTATACTCGATCAGAGGGCTTTGTAATACTCGATCAGGGGGCTTTGTTATACTCGATCAGGAAACTTAGTTATACTCGATCAGAGGGCTTTGTTCTACTCCAACAGAGGGCTTTGTTATACTCGATCAGGGGACTTTGTTATACTCGACCAGAGGACTTTTTTTTACTCGATCAGGGGGCTTTGTTATACTCGATCAGAGGGCTTTGTTATACTCGATCAGGGGTGTTATACTCGACCAGGGACTTTGTTATACTCGATCAGGGGACTTTGTTATACTCGATTAGGGCCTTTGTTATACTCGATCAGGGGCCTATGTTATACTCGATCAGGGGACTTTGTTATACTCGATCAGGGGACTTTGTTATACTCGATAAGGGGAATTTGTTATACTCGACCAGGGGACTTTGTTATACTCAATCAGGGGACTTTGTTATTCTCGAAAAGACGGCTTTGTTATACTCAATTTAGGGACTTTGATATACTCGATCAGGGGCCTTTGTTATACTCCATTAGGGGCCTTTGTTATACTGGATCAGGGGGCTTTGTTATACTCGATCAGGGCACTTTGTTATACTCGATCAGGGGACTTTGTTATACTCGATCAGGGGTGTTTGTTTTACTCGATCAGGGGACTTTGTTACACTCGATCAGGGGACTTTGATATACTCGATCAGGGAACTTTGTTATACCCGACCAGGGGCCTTTGTTATACTCAATCATGGGCCTTTGTTATACTACGATAATGGAACTTTGTTATACTCGACCAGGGAACTTTGTTATGCTCGACCAGGGAGCTTTTTTATACTCGATCAGGGGGCTTTGTTATACTCGATCAGAGGGCTTTGTAATACTCGATCAGGGGGCTTTGTTATACTCGATCAGGAAACTTAGTTATACTCGATCAGAGGGCTATGTTCTACTCCAACAGAGGGCTTTGTTATACTCGATCAGGGGACTTTGTTATACTCGACCAGGGTGACTTTTTTATACTCGATCAGAGGGCTTTGTTATACTCGATCAGAGGGCTTTGTTATACTCGATCAGGGGAATTTGTTATACTCGACCAGGGGACTTTGTTATACTCGATCAGGGGACTTTGTTATACTCGATTAGGGGCCTTTGTTATACTCGATCAGGGGCCTATGTTATACTCGATCAGGGGACTTTGTTATACTCGATTAGGGGACTTTGTTATACTCGATCAGGGGAATTTGTTATACTCGACCAGGGGACTTGTTATACTCAATCAGGGGACTTTGTTATACTCGATTAGGAACGCTGTTATACTCGATAAGGGGTCCTATGTTATACTCGATAATGGGACTTTTGTTATACTCGATCAGGGGACGTTGTTATACTCGACCAGGGGCATTTGTTATACTCGATCATGGACCTTTGTTATACTCGATAATGGAACTTTGTTATACTCGACCAGGGAACTTTGTTATGCTCGACCAGGTGGCTTTTTTATACTCGATCAGGGGGCTTTGTTATACTAGATCAGAGGGCTTTGTAATACTCGATCAGGGGGCATTGTTATACTCGTTAAGACGGCTTTGTTATACTCGATCTTGGGACTTTGATATACTCGATCAGGGACCTCTGTTATACTCCATTAGGGGCCTTTGTTATACTGGATCAGGGGACTTTGTTATACTCGATCAGAGCACTTTGTTATACTCGATCAGGGGACTTTGTTATACTCGATCAGGGGTGTTTGTTTTACTCGATCAGGGAACTTTGATATACTCGATCAGGGGACTTTGTTATACTCGTTCAGGCGGGTTTGTTATACTCGATCATGGGCCTTTGTTATACTCGATAATGGAACTTTGTTATACTCGACCAGGGAGCTTTGTTATGCTCGACCAGGGAGCTTTTTTATACTCGATCAGGGGGCTTTGTTATACTCGATCAGAGGCTTTGTAATATACTCGATCAAGGGGCTTTGTTATACTCAACAGAGGAGGCTTTGTTATACTTTCGATCAGGGGACTTTGTTTATACTCCGACCAGAGGACTTTTTACTTCGATCAGGGGCTTTGTTATACTCGATCAGAGGGCTTTGTTATCTTTCGATCAGAATTTGTTATACTCGACCAGGGGACTTTGTTATATACTCGATCAGGGGACTGTTATACTCGATTAGGGCCTTTGTTATATCTTTCGATCAGGGCCTATGTTATACTCGATCAGGGGACTTTGTTATACTCGATCAGGGGACTTTGTTATACTCGATAAGGGGAATTTGTTATACTCGACCAGGGGACTTTGTTATACTCAATCAGGGGACTTTGTTATACTCGATTAGGGGCCTTTGTTATACTCGATAACGGTCCTATGTTATACTCGATAATGGGACTTTTTTATACTCGACCAGGGGACTTTGTTATACTCGACAAGGGGGCTTTTTTATACTCGATCAGGGGGCTTTGTTATACTCGATCAGAGGGTTTTGTTATACTCGATCAAGGGACTTTGTTATACTCGACCAGGGGACTTTGTTATACTCGATCAAGGGGCTTTCTAATACTCGATCAGGGAACTTTGTTATACTCGATCAGGGGAAATTGTTATACTCGACCAGGGGACTTTGTTATACTCGATCAGGAGACTTTGTTATACTCGATTAGGGGCCTTTGTTATACTCGATCAGGGGCCTTTGTTATACTCGATCAGGGGACTTAGTTATACTCGATCAGGGGACTTTGTTATACTCGATTAGGGGACTTTGTTATACTCGACCAGGGGCCTTTATTATGCTCGATAAGGAGCCTTTGTTATATTCGATCATGGGACTTTGTTATACTCGACCAGGGGACATTGTTTTACTCGACCAGGGGGCTTTTTTATACTCGATCATGGGGCTTTATTATACTCGATCAGAGGGCTTTGTTCTACTCGAACAGAGGGCTTTGATATACTCGATCAGGGGACTTTGTTATACTCAATCAGGGGACTTTGTTCTACTCGATCAGGGGACTTTGTTATACTCGATGAGTGGCCTTTGTTATACTCGGTGAGGGGCCTTTGTCTTACTCGGTGAGGGGCCTTTGTCTTACTCGATAATGGGACTTTGTTATACTCGACCAGGGGACTTTGTTATACTCGATCAGGGGCCTTCCTTTTACTTGATCAGGGATCTTTGTTATACTCGAACAGGGGAATTTGTTATACTCGATCAGGGAATTTGTTATACTCGACCAGGGGACTTTGTTATACTCGATCAGGGGCTTTGTTATACTCAATTTGGGGCCTTTGTAATACTCGATCAGTAACCTGTGTTATACTCGTTAATGGGACTTTGTTAAACTCGAAAAGGGGACTTTGTTATACTCGACCAGGGGGCTTTGTTATACTCGATCAGAGGGCTTTGTCATGCTCGATGAGGGGACTTTGTTATTCTCGATTAGGGGCCTTTGTTATACTCGATCAGGGGCCTTTGTAATACTCCATTAGTGGCCTTTGTTATACTGGATCAGGGGACTTTGTTATACTCGATCAGGGCACTTTGTTATACTCATTCAGGGGACTTTGTTATACTCGATCAGGGGTGGTTATTTTACTCGATCAGGGGACTTTGTTATACTCGTTCATGGGACTTTGTTATACTCGATCAGGGGACGTTGTTATACTCGACCAGGGGCATTTGTTATACTCGATCATGGACCTTTGTTATACTCGATAATGGAACTTTGTTATACTCGACCAGGGAACTTTGTTATGCTCGACCAGGGGGCTTTTTTATACTCGATCACGGGGCATTTTTATACTCGATCAGAGGGCTTTGTAATACTCGATCAGGGGGCTTTGTTATTCTCGAAAAGACGGCTTTGTTATACTCGATTTAGGGACTTTGATATACTCGATCAGGGGCCTTTGTTATACTCCATTAGGGGCCTTTGTTATACTGGATCAGGGGGCTTTGTTATACTCGATCAGGGCACTTTGTTATACTCGATCAGGGGACTTTGTTATACTCGATCAGGGGTGTTTGTTTTACTCGATCAGGGGACTTTGTTATACTCGATCAGGGGACTTTGATATACTCGATCAGGGAACTTTGTTATACCCGACCAGGGGCCTTTGTTATACTCAATCATGGGCCTTTGTTATACTACGATAATGGAACTTTGTTATACTCGACCAGGGAACTTTGTTATGCTCGACCAGGGAGCTTTTTTATACTCGATCAGGGGGCTTTGTTATACTCGATCAGAGGGCTTTGTAATACTCGATCAGGGGGCTTTGTTATACTCGATCAGGAAACTTAGTTATACTCGATCAGAGGGCTATGTTCTACTCCAACAGAGGGCTTTGTTATACTCGATCAGGGGACTTTGTTATACTCGATGGGGTGACTTTTTATACTCGATCAGAGGGCTTTGTTATACTCGATCAGAGGGCTTTGTTATACTTTCGATCAGGACTTTGTTATACTCGACCAGGGACTTTGTTATACTCGATTAGGGGAGTTTGTTATACTCGATTAGGGGAGTTTGTTATACTCGATGAGGAGGCTTTGTTATACTCGACCAGGGGACTTTGCTATAGTCGACCAGGGGACTTTGTTATACTCGATTAGGGGACTTTGTTATACTCGACCAGGGACTTTGTTATACTCGATAGGGGACTTTGTTACACTCGATTAGGGGAGTTTGTTTATGTACTCGATTGAGGGCCTTTGTTATATACTCGATAAGGGTCCTGTATTATATACTCGATAATGAGACTTTATTTTATACTCGACCAGGGATCTTTGTTATACGCACCGACAAAGGGCTTTTATACTCGATCAGGGCTTTGTTGTCTCGATCAGAGGGCTTTGTTATACTTTCGATCAAAGGGACTTTGTTATACTCGTCAGGGGACTTTGTTATGCACTGGAGTCAAGGGCTTTCTAATGCTTTCGATCCAGGAACTGTTACACTCGATCCAGAAGTGTTATATACTCTTCAGGGGACTTTGTTATACTGATCGAGGACTTTGTTATACTCGATTAGGGGCCTTTGTTATACTCGATCAGGGGCCTTTGTTATACTCGATCAGGGGACTTAGTTATACTCGATCAGGGGACTTTGTTATACTCGATTAGGGGACTTTGTTATACTCGACCAGGGGCCTTTATTATGCTCGATAAGGAACCTTTGTTATATTCGATCATGGGACTTTGTTATACTCGACCAGGGGACATTGTTATTCTCGACCAGGGGGCTTTTTTATACTCGATCTGGGGGTTTTGTTAAACTCGATGAGGGGATTTTTTTTTTTTTGGACAATGGCCTTTGTTATACTCGATTCAGGGCCTTTGTTATACTCGATCATGGGACTTTGTTATACTCGACCAGAGGGCGTTTTTATACTCGATGAGGGGCTTTGATATACTCGATCAGAGGGCTTTGGTATACTCGATCAGGGGACTTTGTTATGCTCGATCAGGGGAATTTGTTATACTCGATCAGGGGACTTTGTTATACTCGATAAGGGGACTTTGTTATACTCGATCACGTGAATTTGATATACTCGATCAGGTGACTTTGTTATACTCGACCATGGGCCTTTGTTATACTCGATCAGGGGCCTTTGTTTTACTCGACCAGAGGGCTTTGTTCTACTCGATCAGAGTGCTTTGTTATACTCGATCAGAGGACTTTGTTATACTCGACCAGGGGACTTTTTTATACTCGATAATGGGACTTTGTTATACTCGACAACAGGACTTTGTTATACTCGATCAGGGGACTTTGTTATACTCGACAGGGACTTTTTATACTCGATCAGGGGAACTTTGTTATGCTCGATCAGGGCTTTGTTATACTCGATCAGGGGACTTTTGTTATGCTCGAAGAGGGCTTTGTTATACTCGATCAGGGGCTTTGTATACTCGATCAGGAAC
>NW_024757647.1:0-10705 GCF_018991925.1 Homarus americanus | reverse complement strand
AGTCTTTCACGATAGTCACCGTCTTAGCTAAACTTGTTAACATGGTTAGCAACTTCTGGAAACATCACGCTTAACCGAGTTATCAAGTTGTGAATAAGCTGACTCACAAAGGAGACGTATTCCTCGACGAATTAATCTTACCAGCTTACAAGCTCTTTATTAATTAATGACAAGCGTTACACCTGTCCGCCATTCTAGGCCACGCCTCTCACCCCCCCCTCCCCTTAAGTCAATAGCCTTCAAAAGCAGTGAAAGACGAAATTGGTTCTTATAATCATGACTGCTTTCTCGGGACATTGTGTATACAACACACTCTAAACTAAGCCTAGGTACCTTCTTAACCCTTCATAATCCGCCGATGGAAAGTCTGGGACACTGACCATATTTTCATTATTTTTCCTTTCCAAATTTAGGGTGAACCTGATTTCTCTGTGATCACTGTTCCCAAGTTCTTCCCCTATTGTGATATCTCTGATAATATTTTCTTTATTTGTTCATACTAGGTCTAATATATTGTCACCTCTAGTAGGTTCTGTAATTAGTTGATTCAAAAAATTGTCCTGTACTGCGTCTAGGAAGTCTTCAGATTCATAGTCACCTACAATGTTGTCCCAGTCAATATTTCTAAAGTTGAAATCCCCCATAATGCATAGGTTGTTGTATATTGCTGCCCTACTCATTTCCTGCCATATGGGCTGAGTTGCTTCTTTCCCAAGACTTGGGGGCCGGTAAATCACTCCCATAATTAGTTTTCGCTTCTTTCTGCCATTTCTACCCATACAGACTCAGTTCCTATTTCACCCTTTATTGTATTATTAATGCACCATTTTAATGTATCTCTGACGAAGAGTGCAACTCCTCCCCCCTTCCTACCTTTCCTGTCCTTGTGAAAAAGGTTGTACCCTTCTTTGTGTTACTCAGATAAAAAGTTCTTGCTCGCCAGATTCATCCAGGTTTAGGTGGCTACTATGACGTCTACATTCTCAGTACATACAACCGCTCTCAGCAAGTCTATTTTATTTCTAATGCTCCTACTGTTTGTATAGTACACATTTAAACCTACCCTTCCCTGGTCCTATTTTACCCCTTGTTCTGAGTAACCAATTATACTCCCCTCTATCTACTGGCGAAACTTCCCCTTCGGAGTGACAATTTCACGCTCCAGACAAGTGTACCCCGTCACGACTGTACAGGTAGTCGTTGCCGTAGAATCGTCGCCAGTTATCAATGAACGCCCAACCATTGCTTACACAATGTTTTTTTTATTCCAGTCGGCAATTTATAGCAATTGCCTTGGACAGCCTTTCACCACCAACTCCTCTTCTAGACGAGACACCACATACTATTGGGTTCCCTACCCTATCACTAATCTTCCCTAATGCCTCCCTATACCTGCTGAAAAGTTCCTCACTCCTAACCTTTCCTATGTCGTTGCCTCCTACTCTAAGACACACTACCGGATTGGTACTTCCCCTGACAAGACTCTATCTATCCTCTCAGCTACATGCCCTATCCCAGCCACAGGAGAACACACCTAAGTCCTACGTTTCCTATCTCTTGCACAAAAAGTCTAATCTAAGAACCTCACCTAATGTCTACATTATTAATATAATGAGCACAACAGGGAGGAAAGGTTATCCTGTAGGCAATTGTACATAGTTACAATTCTCTCTCTCTCTCTCTCTCTCTCTCTCTCTGTGCCCTATTGGACATAGGAACATTAATAGTAGCAGACAAGTCAGAGGAAGAGAGACCAGTTCTGATCACTGTGGATTTACAACGTGCACTGGATGATGTAAGGAGGGAGAGAGATGTTCCTCTCACTGAGAAAATAAAAAGGATGGGAGAAGGAGAGGATTTATTTGCAAGACCAAAGAGAAAATACTTTTATCAAGGCTACTGCTGCGACTAATGATGTTTTTAGTAGTTTTTTTTTCTCTTCCCAAGTGATTTTGTTCTCAACTGGTGTCCCTGTAATATACTGGTCTGAGGAGGATATCAGTCGAGTACTGACCTTTCGCAGCTTAAGCCCGAAAGCTTATCACTACTTGCCTGATAGAAGTCAATTTCTTTTCCCATCTATCAGTACACTGCATCGTTGGATTCTCAGCTCAATGTGGAACCAGGTGTGTTGCATGCACTTCTGCAACTGTTGTACCATAAATGTGAGTCTATGGATGACTGTAAACGTCTACGTGTTTAATCTTTTGATGAAACAAGTGTCAGTGAAGGTAACACTTGTCTTGTGAGGTCATAATTCCTGTCACATCACTCACACCTGGAGGCAAAGGCAGCACCTGTGATCACCTGCTCTAACTGCCCCCCCCCACCACCCATAATCTGATAATCTGTTGTCAGTGGCTGTAACACTTATCATATGAAGTCATAACTCCTGTCACCTCATGTCTACATTATTAGTATAATGGACAAACAGGGAGGAAAAGAACTCCTGTAGGCAACTGTATATATAGTCATCATTACCGTATCTTAAGCTGCAGTTATTTAAATACAAGACTATAACTGAAATACATTGTTTTTCTTTTAACCTTTCCTTCTGTGTATCACCCACCACACTGACTGGTGTCCTTAGCTAAAGTTATATGCAAGATTAAACTCTCTATTAGCATTATTTTCTATGTGAGATACTGAGATAACAAAGTACAGTATATAGAGCCACAAAATGTTCTGTTTATAAGAGGTGAGAGGTAGGCGAGGAAGTCTGCCTGCTGACGTCAGCAAAGCTCCACCCACCTTGGCCTAGGCTAGCCTAGTCTAACCTGACCTAACCTAACCTAACCTAACCTTGTGTAAAACAAGTCTAGCCTAGCCTAGCCTAGCCTAGCCTAGCCTAGCCTAACCTGACCTTATCTAACCAAAACTAACCTAACCTTGATCTGATCTGATCTGATCTAATATAGTGATTAGTTTTAATCAGATTGTTATACGTCTTTTTGATCAGTCTAAGTTTCTTTCATCTTACTCTTCATTTTTTCTCTGTTGTTCATCTTTGTTATATTGTTTTCTTTATGCTTTCTTTTCTTTCCCTCCTCCTCCTCTTCTTATTCCTCTATTGTTCTTTAAGACCAATTTTCTCTACATTTTCATTAAGAGATTACTTATTAAAACAACATTATCTGTATTTATATTATCTGAAGAGGAGTCCCTGCCACAACAAACGCCCCCCACACTAACATAATGAAACACTCCAGTAAATTGTGTAAATATTCAAAAGGATTTGGATTTAATTGTAGTTTGTTTAATTTTAGGAACATTTCATTAGTGTTAACGGGAGGCAGGTAATGGCTATTATTAAAAAGCTTCCCTTATAATGACTACGGTCCCTCCAGCCAGACTTATACTAGCGTCTAAAGCCAAGGTGGGGTAGAGTCAAGGTTACCCACTGAAAAGTTTATTTGGATAAGTTCGGTGTGATTCTATTAGGTTTGGCTCCATTAGGCGGTGTAAGGTTACCTGGAGTGGATGATTATGTGTTGGGTGGGGCGGAGAGGAGTCACACCAGGTTAGTTAGACTCCAGTTAGTGTGTATTTTATCCCTTTAACTCTCAAAGGAAAATTAAATAGATTAGTTGTTTTATAAGATAATTATTTAATTTTAATTCATCGGTTTATACTTTCATGATGTTACGTAAGTCTATAAATTCACTTAATTATTTTAATGGCAGGATAATATAAAGATACCTGCTGTAATTACCGTGTTGGAAACTACAATTAGACAACCAAAACAGCATCATCGGCCATTACAGAGCGTTATTTTGTATAATGTAAGCACTTAAGTCAGTGGCCTAAAGCCTCAGGGCTGCCGTGTGAGGTGGTTCAGTCACGATACAAACATTACCAACATGTTTATCTTCACCAGGTGGGCTTAATATGACCAGGTGATGCCTTACTAACTCTTGGATTATTATTGTTGTTTAGTGAATTTGTATGAAGCTGCAAGATCATCTTACACCTCTTGGAGAAAATTGGGTAAAAAAAATTTTTCATCCCAATTTCCCCAATTGGTAGATATTTTTTTATTTTTTGTATTTTGGTATTCTTTAACCTACCTTACCTGACCTCACCTGACCTAACCTGAAAATAATCCTAGTGATAATGGTAAAAAAATGCCAAATACCTATTGGAATAAAAACGAATATTAACCGATATTTTTGTATTATGGAGAAAACAAAATCTTCAAAAAAAGTACAAAAAGTTAAAAACATAAATCAATATTTATAACAACTCCTCATGACTGTCCTTGTCATTTTACTATTGTTTGTCTTCCTGTATCTTGGATGTTCTCTATGTCACAGTTTGTGTTTGTTCTTTATTGTACTTCGTCACTGTCCATGTTTTACTGCATTATATTTCTTTGTTGTGATAAAATAGTTCCAAGACCTTCAGTTATAAACAATAATCATATGAAAGTCTTTGACAACATCTTAATTTATTCCTTATTTTCGTTACTTAGATCCATTGAATTCTTGTGTCCGTGTCCGTGACAATGATAATGAAAGGACTTATATTGAGTAGTCTCTCAGGTTTTCATTCGACTGTAAACATACAATAAACATACAAAGCTGTAGTGAGACTGCTGGAGTTATGCTGCATCATATTAATGTAGCATGCAGCATAATGCGACCTCCTCTCCCTCCCTCCCCGACATGACAGCATAATGCAGCTCCCTCTACCTCCCTCCCCAGCATGACAACATAATGCAACTCCCTCTCCCTCTCTCACCAGCATGACAGGATAATGCAGCTCCCTCTCACTCCCTACCCAGCATGGCAGCATAATGCAGCTCCCCAGCATGACAGCATAATGCAGCTCCCTCTCCCTCCCTCCCCAGCATGACAGCATAATGCAGCTCCCTCTCCCTCCCTCCCCAGCATGACAGCATAATGCAGCTCCCTCTCCCTCTCTCCCAAGCATGACAGCATAATGCAGCTCCCTCTCCCTCCATCCCCAGCTTGACAGCATAATGCAGTTCCCTCTCCCTCCTTCCCGAGCATGACAGCATAATGCAGCCCTCCCCCAGCATGACAGCATAATGCGCCTCCCTCCTCCCCATGAGACACAGCATAATGCAGCCCTCCCAGCAGACAGCATAATGCAGCCCTCATCCCCTCCCCAGCATGACAGCACAATGCAGCCCTCCCAGCATGACAGCATAATGCAGCCCTCCATCCTCCCCCACATGACAGCATACTGCAGCCCTCTCCAGCACACAGCATAACGCAGCCCCTCCTCCCAGCACATGACAGGATAGAATGCAGCCTCCCTCCTCCTCCCCCAGCACATGACAGCATAATGCAGCCCTCCCTCCCCAGCATGACAGCATAATGCAGCTCCCTCTCCATCCCTCCTCAGCATGACAGCATAATGCAGCTCCCTCTCCCTCTCTCCCCAGCATGAGAGCATAATGCAGCTCCCTCTCCCTCCATCCCCAGCTTGACAGCATAATGCAGTTCCCTCTCCCTCCTTCCCGAGTATGACAGCATAATGCAGCTTCCTCTCCCTCCCTTCCCAGCATGACATCATAATGCAGCTCCCTCCCAGCATGACATAATGGCCCCTCCTCCTCCCAGCATGACAACATAACCCCGCCTCCTCCCAGCAGATGACACACAAGATATAATGCCCTCCCAAAACACAGCACAATGCAGCCTCCCTCCTCAGCATGACAGTATAATGCAGCTCCCTCTCCCTCCCTCCCCAGCATGACAACATTATGCAGCTCCCTCTCCCTCCCTCTCCAGCATGACAGCATAATGCAGCTCCCTCTCCCTCCCTCCCCTGCATGACAGCATAATGCAGCTCCCTCTCCCTCCCTCCCCAGCATGACAAGACACGCAGTTCTCTCCCCCTGCAGATATATACGTAGTCTCCCAGCACATGACAGCACCCTGAAGTTCCTTAATGAGTTGGGCTCTAGACTTATTGAAACTACCAGAGACTCCAGGGCATCGATCTACTATTTACAAGACAACCAATTGGGAGATGATGGTAAGGGAAGGCGAAAGACATCAGGTAGATTTTTACAGAACTTAATTTGGTTGGGACACAAAGACAGGCTGGAAGGGTGAGGTATGAGGATCTGGTAGGGTGGAATATGAGGGACTGGAATGGTAGGGCATGAGGGATTAACAGGGTAGGGTATGAGGGACTAACAGGGTAGGGTATGAGGAACTAGTAGGGTAGGATATGAGGACTGGCAGGGTGGGGCATAAGAGACTAACAAGACTGGGTAGAAGGGTATGACAATCTCCTCTTCTACACTAATCACGCCACACGTTCTCCCTAAGTCATCAAAAAATATACATTTGTCATGGTGTTCAAAAATTCCTCTTTTACCAACACAAGCTCTCGTTCTTGTAGCCATTGTGATTTAGGCTGAGGGGATAGAGAGATATAGAGAAAGAAGTAGGAACAGATAAAGAGAATGACAGACATAGATATGAGGATATAATAATTGTGGAAGGGGAAGGAAAGAGGAGGTGGAGATAGTGGTAGAGGAAGCAGGGAAGGAGAGTAGGGGAGAGAGAGTGATGATATATTAAGGTTAATAGAGACAAGGGGGGATAGGATAGGTAAAGAGGATACGACAGGGCAGATTTAATCTAATTTCATGGGTAAGAGATGGCAGGAAACCTAGTGAGTGAGTGAGTGGGACAACCATTGATCGTGATCACGCCCCAGTCCACAAGATCGTACACACAAGATAGTCAAAGGAACAGAGGGAACATATTCGGCTTGTTGTCGAACTCTTGAATCAAAGGAGCAATAAGTTATTACTGAGTCACTGCACGTTGACTACATATTATAGTGTTTGTAAAGATCTTTCTTGTTACACTGGTCGAGAAGATCAGATAGCGACCGTATGTGATCTGTGGCCCATATCTACAGAACCTCGACCATATTAGTTGGTAAAATTGTCTTCGTTTTCTTTGGTGAGTGATCGTGTATTTCCAGATGTAATAACTGAAATGTGTTCAGTGTCTCCAGAAGGACCCGGGTGTACTCTCTTATTGCTGGGACCTCTATCAATCTGTGACTCCTGTTGTCTCGGTAGGGTCGTCAAAATCCTTTGTCTGTTGTGTCATATCGTCTAACACAAAATCGTAAACATACTTTTTGGAGCGTATCTACATCTTACAGCATGATGACACTAAATGGCCGCCTTAAAATGTTATTCTCAAAAACTTAATTATCCAATGAAAAAATTCACCCACTAAACTTTAAGATCACGTTGAAGATAAACTCATTAAAGTTTTATACTGTACTATAATGGAAATTAAAGTTCACTCACTCGCACTCTTGGGCAGAAATTATAATTTAAGTTCTCATTTTAGAACAGTCTTGGCTGTTTTTAGGTCCTGCTATGGTTACTGTCTGAGTCATAATCAACCTCACTTGGCATCTTCTATTTCATTTTGGCGCATTTCATGTTGGTGTATTTCATGTTGGTGATCACCTGCCACCCACCAGAGACTTGGGAAGGTTAGAAATAGTATCATCTCTGTGTTTTATGACGTCTTCGAGGTTTATATCTTCACCTCACCTCCTGAACCACATCCTCAAGACGGACCATTTCTTACCCCTGGTCGTCTTCTTAGCTAATCAGGCTCATTTAATTCTTCTCTCACAGCGCTGCGCCCCCTGGCGAGAAACTCTCCCTCATTTCTTGTAACTTTTAGAGAAGGAAAGTTTATTCTCAACTGGTTGTACAGATGAAGCGTCACAACTTCTCGATATCTTTGCTTTGTGATTATAATACCAACGTGTCTGAGTCGTGTATTTGTTTATAAACTTAATGGAATAATATTTACCCAAGTTTAAGAGGCACTAAAGACATTATAAGGGCTGGATATTTCAAATTATCTGCATCTCTTGAATCACTTGAATCAAGAGTGAGAAAATGAAATTAAAACAAAAAAGAATTGTAAGTGAATGAAATATCGAAATCCTTGAAAAAACTAAATTTCTTAAAACAGTAATGAACTAAGACAGCAGTGGAAGGTAAGGAGATTGGTGGAAAAGAAAGGAGAAGACCGAAGGAGGAAGGTAAAAGGAGGGAAGATGGAGGGGTAAAATAAAGGGGAAAGGAAGATGAAGGGGGAAGAAATGAATGGGAGAGATGGAAGGGAGGAAGAAGGGAGGGAAGATGAAGGGGTAAGATGGAGGAGAAAGACGATGGGGAGAAGAAGATGAAGGAGAAGATGAAAGGTGGAAGATGAAAGGCAGGAAGCGACAGTGCAAAATAGATCGGCAAGAGATACAGTTGTACCAGAGGTGGTAAAAATATACACCAGGAAGGAATCAGGTGTGGCAATGTAATACACTCTCTCTCTCTCTCTCTCTCTCCATATTATGTTGCTCAGATTTCTCTCTCTTTTTCTAAAAATACAAAACTCAACTCAATAAAGGCAACACATGTACTGTACAATGACTCCCAGTGTATTATAGCATCAACATTATTATATAAGAGTATATATTATACTTAAGCCCCCCCCCAGGTATCGCCGGGATGGTTAATCTTCAGGTGGGATACGCTGGGCGGCGAGGGGAGTGACAATCTACCTGTGTCATTAAGGTCTCTGTTACCTTTTCCTGGGGCGACACTTCCGGTGAGTTATTATATAAAAAAGAGACTCACTTTATACAATACATGAAAAAATAACACCACCATTTAACTTACATAAATTAACACACAATACAGTACTGAATGCCTAACTAGCTTAGCTCCCCCCACCCCAGCCTCCCTTGAGCGAGCAGGAGCGTGCTGTGTATGGCCACCACCCCAACCAATCACCTCGATTCAGCTAGGTGGACAGCCCACCTGCTATTACTCCCTACTACTTTACTTCCCGTTTCTATTCTTTCCTTCTCTCTTTCCTCTCCTCTCTCATGGCAAAGTCATTTCCCACTTTACTTCATCATCGTTACTCAGTAAGACAGCAGTAGACCACGACGCTTAACACTGTACCTGCCTGACTCTGGCGTTACCTGTACTGTGTTAATTGGCTTGAAGAACATACAACTCTAAAACGTGATATGAATTGTTAATTTTCATAGGAAGATGAACTAGACAAAAAACGACCTTTATAACTAAATGTCAGACCAAATACTGTCAAGAGGTGTGAACAGCTTCCATATGGAGAGGAGAGGATCTTTAATTGAAGTCTAATGTGTCACTTCACGCAATAACTCTGTGGGGTGGACACATCGACAACACAAGAGTGACCGACATATAAACACTTCCGAGACAACGATAACTAATGACTTTTTTGTTTGTCCTTTCAGAACAAAGTTCACTCCTGGGATTATCTCTCATAAACGAAGCATCACCAAGCACAAGCACCACACACCTGTATAGGCCTTCAGTATCGTCAACCAGCAACTGTCTATATGATAATAGTCCAGACAAAACCTTGCTTTTACTTTAACCCGGAAATAAACATCGACAGGTTTATTATAAATAATTATGACGACAGTAAGTTTTCAAGGTTCAAGTGTCCTTATTTCCTGCCAATGGTTCCAGGAAAACCTTAAAACTTACAATTAATAAATAATTAAAGATTTTTGTTTCTTGTATCTATATATATAAAACAAAGAAGTATGTATTTTTGTTTGTGTGAGTGTTTGTGTGTCCGCACGAGAATCTCGGAAACTACTATACCGATCTGTAGTGATGATGGATGGTGTTATATGTAGTGATGATGAATGGTGTTATATGTAGTGATGATGGATGGTGTTATAAGTATTGATGATGGATAATGTTATATGTAGTCATGATGGATGATGTTATATGTAGTGATGATGGATGGTGTAATATGTAGTGATAATGGATGGTGTTATATGTAGTGATGATGGATGGTGTAATATGTATGGTTGATGGATGGCATTATATGTAGTGATGATTGATGGTGTTATATGTAGTGATGATGGATGGTGTTATATGTAGTGATGATGGATGATGTTATATGTAGTGATGATGGATGATGTTATATGTAGTGATGATGGGTGGTGTTATATGTAGTGATGATGGATGATGTTATATGTAGTGATGATGGGTGGTGTTATATGTAGTGATGATCTATCTTCTATCGATATAAAACAAAGAATTATGTCTGTTTGTGTGTGTGTGTGTGTGTTTGCTTGTGTGTCCGCACGAGAATCTCGAAAACTACTCTACCGATCTGTAGTGATGATGGATGATGTTATATGTAGTGATGATAGATGGTGTTATATGTAGTGATGATGGATGGTGTTATATGTAGTGATGATGGATGATGTTATATGTGTTATAAGTGTTTAAATAACATGGTAGATATTACTGAGTCTTCATCAGGGGTTGGTGCCTCCCTCCAGGTTCCCAGAGGTACAACTATTGGAGACATTTTCTTATTCGATGGCAGCAGTTGAGTTAGATTCATTGGTTGGGAGGTACAGACAGAGTGTAAGTAGCTGTGGAAGTTTCGCGCTCCCTGATGTCGCCCAAATTGTCATAATTGAAGGTAACTGACTTGGCAACGGTAGTGCGTACGTTGGTCTTCTTAAGGATAGAGGCGGGTTGTTGGTCGGCAACATTGGATAGAACAATGAACTCAGCAGCTTGGCGGTCAAGGTTGTTCAAGGTACCATGGGCACTGTAGTAGTTAACTTCCAGCTTGTTAGTTGATTTCCGGCTGCGGCCAATGCTGTC
>NW_024757646.1:0-9441 GCF_018991925.1 Homarus americanus | reverse complement strand
GTATAATATACGCCTCTGATCGAGTATAACAAAGGCCCCTCATCGAGCATAACAAAGTTCCCTGATCGAGTATAACAAAGCCCCCTAATTGAATATAACAAAGTCCCCCTTATCGAGAATAACAATGTCCCCTGATCGAGTATAACAAAGCCCCCTAATCAAGTATAACAAAGGCCCCAAAACGAGTATAACAAAGTCCCCTGGTCGTGTATAACAAAGTCCCCTAATCGAGTATAACAAAGGCCCATGATCGAGTATAACAAAATTTCCCTGATCGAGTATAACAAAGCCCCCTCATCGAGTATACCGAAGTCCCCCTTATAGAGAATAACTAAGTCCCCTGATCGAGTATAACAAAGCCCCCTGATCAAGTATAACAAAGGCTCCAGATCGAGTCTAACAAAGTACCCTGGTCGAGTATAACAAAGTCCCTTGAACGATTATGACAAAGACCCCCTTATCGAGAATAAAAAAGTCCCCTGATCGAGTATAACAAAGCCCCCTGATCAAGTATAACAAAGGCCCCTGATCGAGTATAACAAATTCCCCTGGTCGAGTATAACAAAGTCCCCTCATCGAGTATAACAAAGCCCCCTGATCAAGTATAACAAAGGCTCCAAATCGATTGTGACAAAGTCCCAGGTCGAGTATAACAAAGTCCCCTGATCGAGTATAACAAAGGCCCCTGATCCAGTATAACAAAGGCCCCAGATCGAGTATAACAAAGTCCCCTGATCGAGCTATAACAAAGCCCCCTCATCGAGGAAATCAAAGTCCCCTGATCCAGTATAACAAAGTCCCCTCACCGAGTATAATAAAGTTCCCTGATCGAGGATATCAAAGCCCCCTCATAGAGTATAACAAAGTCCTCTGATCGATTATAACAAAGTCCCCTGATCAAGTATAACAAAGGGCCCTGATCGAGTTTAACAAAGGCCCCTGATCGAGTATAACAAAGTCCTATTGAGTATAACAAAGACGCCTGAACGAGCATAACAAAGGCCCCTGATCGAGTATATAACAAAAGTCATCTGATCGATTATAACAAAGTCCCCTGATCGAGTATAACAAAGGGCTCTGATCGAGTTTAACAAAGGCCCCTGATCAAGTATAACAAAGGCCCCTGATCGAGTATAACAAAGTCCCCTGAACGAGTATAACAAAGGCCCCTACTCGAGTATAACAAAGGACCCTAAAAGTCTATAACAATGTCCCCTGATCGAGTATAACAAAGCCCGCTCATCGAGTATAACTAAGTCCCCTGATCGAGGATAACAAAGTCCTCTGGTCGAGTATAACAAAGACACCGGAACGAGTATAACAAAGCCCCCTGTTCGAGTATAACAAATTTCCCTGATCGAGTATAACAAAGGCCCCTGATCAAGTATAACAAAGGCCCCAGATCGAGTATAACAAAGTCCCCTGGTCGAGTATAACAAAGTCCCCTGAACGATTATAACAAAGGCCCCTGATCGAGTATAACAAAGTCCCTTGGCCGAGTATAACAAAGGCCCCTTATCGAGTTTAACAAAGGCCCCTCATCGAGTATAACAAAATCCCCTGGTAGAATTATAAGACACTCCCCTGATCGAGTATAACAAAGTCCCCTGATCGAGTAAAACAAAGTCCCCTGGTAGAATTATAAGAAACTCCCGTGATCGAGTATAATAAAGTCCCCTGATCTAGTATAACAAAGTCCCCTGATCGAGTATAACAAAGTCCCCTAATCGAGTATAACAAAGTCCCCTGATCGAGTATAACAAAGTTCCCTGATCGAGTATAACAACAAAGCCCCTGATGGAGTATAACAAAGTCCCTGATCGAGTATATAACAAAGTCCCTGATCGAGTATAACAAAAGGCCTCATCGAGTTTAACAAAGACCCCTGATCGAGTATAACAAATCCCTGGTCGAGTATAACAAACTCTGATCGAGTATAACAAAGTCCCCTGAACGATTATAACAGCGCCCTGATCGAGGGCAACAAATTCTCCTGATCGAGTATAACAAAGTCCCCTGATCGAGTATAACAAACGCCTTCATCGAAAGTGTGTAACAAAGTCCCCTAATCGAGTATAACAAAGTCCCCTGATCGAGTATAACAAAGTTCCCTGATCGAGTATAACAAAGCCCCCTGATGGAGTATAAGAAAGTCCCCTGATCGAGTATAAGAAAGTCCCCTGATCGAGTATAACAAAGGCCCCTCATCGAGTTTAACAAAGACCCCTGATCGAGTATAACAAAGTCCCTGGTCGAGTATAACAAACTCCCCTGATCGAGTATAACAAATTCTCCTGATCGAGTATAACAAACGCCTCTCATCGAGTATAACAAAGGCCCCTCATCGAGTATAACAAAGTTCCCTGATCGAGTATAACAAAGCCCCCTAATTGAGTATAACAAAGTCCCCCTTATCGATAATAACAATGTCCCCTGATCGAGTATAACAAAGCCCCCTAATCAAGTATAACAAAGGCTCCAAAACGAGTATAACAAAGTCCCCTGGTCGTGTATAGCAAAGTCCCGTAATCGAGTATAACAAAGGCCCATGATCGAGTATAACAAAATTTCCCTGATCAAGTATAACAAAGCCCCCTCATCGAGTATACCGAAGTCCCCTTTATCGAGAATAACTAAGTCCCCTGATCGAGTATAACAAAGCCCCCTGATCAAGTATAACAAAGGCTCCACATCGAGTATAACAAAGTCCCCTGGTCGAGTATAACAAAGTCCCCTGAACGATTATGACAAAGGCCCCTGATCGAGTATAACAAAGCCCCGTGATCGAGTATAACAAAGGCTCCAAATCGAGTGTGACAAAGTCCCAGGTCGAGTATAACAACAAAGTCCCCTGATCGAGTATAACAAAGGCCCCTGATCGAGTATAACAAAGGCTCCAGATCGAGTATAACAAAGTCCCCTCATCGAGATATAACAAAGCCCCCTCATCGAGTAAAACAAAGTCCCCTGATCCAGTATAACAAAGTCCCCTCACCGAGTATAATAAAGTTCACTGATCGAGGATAACAAAGCCCCCTCATAGAGTATAACAAAGTCCTCTGATCGATTATAACAAAGTCCCCTGATCGAGTATAACAAAGGGCTCTGATCGAGTTTAACAAAGGCCCCTGATCGAGTATATCAATGTCCCCTGGTCGAGTATAACCAAGACGCCTGAACGAGTATAACAAAGGCCCCTAATCGAGTATAACAAAGTTCCCTGATCGAGTATAACAATGCCCCCTGATCGAGTATAACAAAGCCCCCCTTATCCTGAATAACAAAGTCCCCTGATCGAGTATAACAAAGCCCCCTGATCAAGTATAACAAAGGCCCCTGAACGAGCATAACAAAGTCCCCTGATCGAGTATAACAAAGGCCCATGATCGAGTATAACAAAATTTCCCTAATCGAGGATAACAAAGCCCCCTCATCAAGTATAATAAAGTCCCCCTTATCGAGAATAACTAAGTCCCCTGATCGAGTATAACAAAGCCCCCTGATCAAGTATAACAAAAGCTCCAGATCGAGTATAACAAAGTCCCCTGGTCGAGTATAACAAAGTCACCTGAACGATTATAACAAAGGCCCCTGATCGAGTATAACAAAGTTCCCTGATCGAGTATAACAAATCCCCCTGATCGAGAATAATATAGTCCCCTGATCGAGTATAACAAAGTCCCCTGATCGAGTATAACAAAGGACCCTGATCGAGTTAAACAAAGGCCCCTGATCGAGTATAACAAAGTCCCCTGGTCGAGTATAACAAAGTCGCCTGAACGAGTATAACAAAGGCCCCTGATTGAGTGTAACAAAGTTCCCTAATCGAGTATAAAAATGCCCCTGATCGAGTATAACAAAGACCCCCTTATCGAGAATAACAAAGTCCCCTGATCGAGTATAACAAAGCCCCCCTGATCACAGTATAACAAAGTCCCCTAATCAAGTATAACAAAGGCCCTGATCGAGTATAACAAAGTCCCATGATCGAGTATAAAAAAGTCCTCTCATCGAATATAACAAAGTCCCCTGATCGAGTATAACAAAGCCCCCTAATCGTGTATAACAAAGCCCCCTGATCGAATTATAACAAGGCCCCTGATCGAGAGGTATAACAAAGTTCCCTGATCCAGGTATAACAAAGCCCCTCATCAGTATAACAAAGTCCTCCTTATCCAAGAAAAACAAAGTCCCCTGGTCAGTATACCAAAGTCCCAGTCGAGTATAACAAAGGCCCCTGATCCGAGTATAACAAAGGGTCCATGATCGAGTATAAAGTCCTCTCATCGAATATAACAAAGTCCCTGATCGAGTATAGCAAGCCCCCTGATCGTGTATAGCAAGCCCCTTATCTTGAATAACAAAGTCCCTTGATCGAGTATAACAAAGCCCCCTGATCAAGGATAACAAAGGCCCCAGATCGAGTATAACAAAGTCCCCTGGTCGAGTATAACAAAGTGCCCTGATCGAGTATAACAAAGGCCCATGATCGAGTATAACAAAGTTCCCTGATCGAGTATAACAAAGCCCCCTCATCGAGTATAACAAAGTCCCCCTTATCGAGAATAACAAAGTCCCCTGATCGAGTATAACAAAGCCCCCTGATCAAGTATAACAATGGCTCCAAATCGAGTATAACAAAGTCCCAGGTCGTGTATAACTAAGTCCCCTGATCGAGTATAACAAAGGCCCCTGATCGAGTATAACAAAGGCCCCTGTTCGAGTATAACAAAGTCCCCTGATATAGTATAACAAAGCCCCCTCATCGAGTAAAACAAAGTCCCCTGATCCAGTATAACAATGTCCCCTCACCGAGTATAATAAAGTTCCCTGATCGAGGATAACAAAGCCCCCTGATCAAGTATAACAAAGGCTCCAAATCGAGTGTAACAAAGTCCCAGGTCGAGTATAACAAAGTCCCCTGATCGAGTATAACAAAGGCCCCTGATCGAGTATTACAAAGGCCCCAGATCGAGTAAAACAAAGTCTCCTGATCCAGTATAACAAAGTCCCCTCACCGAGTATAATTAAGTTCCCTGATCGAGGATTACAAAGCCCCTCATAGAGTATAACAAAGTCCTCTGATCGATTATAACAAAGTCTCCTGATCGAGTATAACAAAGGGCCCTGATCGAGTTTAACAAAGGCCCCTGATCGAGTATAACAAAGTACCCTGGTCGATTATAACAAAGACGCCTGAACGAGTATAACAAAGGCCCCTGATCGAGTATAACAAAGTTCCCTGATCGAATATAACAAAGCCCCCTGATTGAGTATAACAAAGCCCCCCTTATCTTGAATAACAAAGTCCCCTGATCGAGTATAACAAAGCCTCCTGATCAAGTATAACAAAGGCCCCTGATCGAGTATAACAAAGTCCCCTGATCGAGTATAACAAAGGCCCATGATCGAGTATAACAAAATTTCCCTGATCGAGTATAACAAAGCCCCCTCATCGAGTATAACAAAGTCCCCGTTTTCGAGAATAACTAAGTCCCCTGATCGAGTATAACAAAGCCACCTGATCAAGTGTAACAAAGGCTCCAGATCGAGTATAACAAAGTCCCCTGGACGAGTATAACAAAGTCCCCTGAACGATTATAACAAAGGCCCCTGCTCGAGTATAACAAAGTTCCCTGATCGAGTATAACAAAGCCCCCTGATCGAGAATAACATAGTTCCCTGATCGATTATAACAAAGTCCCCTGATCGAGTATAACAAAGGGCCCTGATCGAGTTTAACAAAGGCCCCTGATCGAGTATAACAAAGCCCCCTCATCGAGTATAACAACATCCCCCTTATCGAGAATAACTAAGTCCCCTGATCGAGTATAACAAAGGCCCATGATCGAGTATAACAAAGGCCCATGATGGACTATAACAAAATTTCCCTGATCGAGTATAACAAAGCCCCCTCATCGAGTATAACAACATCCCCCTTATCGAGAATAACTAAGTCCCCTGGTCGAGAATAACAAAGTCCCCTGATCGAGTATAACAAAGTTCCCTAATCGAGTATAACAAAGCCCCCTGATCGAGAATAACATAGTCCCCTGATCGAGTATAACAAAGTCCCCTGATCGAGTATAACAAAGGACCCTGATCGAGTTAAACAAAGGCCCCTGATCGAGTATAACAAAGTCCCCTGGTCGAGTATAACAAAGTCGCCTGAACGAGTATAACAAAGGCCCCTGATCGAGTATAACAAAGTTCCCCGATCGAGTATAACAAAGCCCCCTGATTGAGTATAGCAAAGACCCCCTTATCGAGAATAACAAAGTCCCCTGATCGAGTATAACAAAGCCCCCTAATCAAGTAAAACAAAGCCCCCTGATCGAGTATAACAAAGACCCTCTTATCGAGAATAACAAAGTCCCCTGGTCGAGTATAACAAAGTCCCCTGATCGAGTATAACAAAGGCCCCTAATCGAGTATAACAAAGTCCCATGATCGAGTATAAAAAAGTCCTCTCATCGAATATAACAAAGTCCCCTGATCGAGTATAACAAAGCCCTCTGATCGTATATAACAAAGCCCCCCTTTTCTTGAATAACAAAGTCCCCTGATCGAGTATAACAAAGCTCCCTGATCAAGTATAACAAAGCCCCCTGATCGAATATAACAAAGACCCCCTTATCGAGAATAACAAAGTCCCCTGATCGAGAATAACATAGTCCCCTGATCGAGTATAACAAAGTCCCCTGATCGAGTATAACAAAGGACCCTGATCGAGTTTAACAAAGGCCCCTGATCTAGTATAACAAAGTCCCCTGGTCGAGTATAACAAAGTCGCCTGAACGAGTATAACAAAGGCCCCTGATCGAGTATAACAAAGTTCCCTGATCGAGTATAACAAAGCCCCCTGATCGAGTATAACAAAGACCCCCTTATCGAGAATATTACAAAGTCCCCTGATCGAGTATAACAAAGCCCCCTGATCAAGTATAACAAAGCCCCCTGATCGAGTATAACAAAGACCCCCTATCGAGAATAACAAAGTCCCCTGATCAAGTATAACAAAGCCCCCTGATCAAGTATAACAAAGGCCCCTGATCTAGTATAACAAAGTCCCCTGGTCGAGTATAACAAAGTCCCCTGATCGAGTATAACAAAGGCCCCTGATCGAGTATAACAAAGTGCCATGATCGAGTATAAAAAAGTCCTCTCATCGAATATAACAAAGTCCCCTGATCGAGTATAACAAAGCCCCCTGATTGTGTATAACAAAGCCCCCCTTATCTTGAATAACAAAGTCCCCTGATCGAGTATAACAAAGCCCCCTAATCAAGTATAACAAAGGCCCCTGATCGAGTGTAACAATATCCCCTATTCGAGTATAACAAAGGCCAATGATCGAGTATAACAAAATTTCCCTGATTGAGCATAACAAAGCCCCCTCATCGAGTTTAACAAAGTCCCCCTTATCGAGAATAACTAAGTCCCCTGATCGAGTATAACAAAGCCCCCTGATCAAGTATAACAAAGGCTCCAAATCGAGTATAACAAAGTCCCAGGTCGAGTATAACAAAGTCCCCTGATCGAGTATAACAAAGGCCCCTGATTGAGTATAACAAAGGCCCCTGATCGAGTATAACAAAGTCACCTGATCGAGTATAACAAAGCCCCCTCATCGAGTAAAAGAAAGTCCCCTGATCCAGTATAACAATGTCCCCTCACCGAGTATAATAAAGTTCCCTGATCAAGGATAACAAAGCCCCCTCATAGAGTTTAACAAAGTCCTCTGATCAATTATAACAAAGTCCCCTGATCGGGTATAACAAAGGCCCCTGATCGAGTATAACAAAGGCCCCTCATCGAGTATAACAAAGTCCCATGATCGAGTATAAAAAAGTCCCCTCATCGAATATAACAAAGTCCCCTGATCGAGTATAACAAATTCCCCTGATCGAGTAGAACAAAGTCCCCTCATCGAGTATAACAAATGCCCCTCATCGAGTATAACAAAGTCCCATGATCGAGAATAACAAAGTCCCTCATCGAAAATAACAAAGTCCCCTGATCGAGTATTACAAAGTCCCCTGATCGAGTATAACAAGGTCCCCTGTTCGAGTATAACATAGTCCCCTGAGCGATTATAACAAAGGCCCATGATCGAGTATAACAAAGCACCCTGATCGAATATAACAAATGCGCCTGAACGAGTATAACAAAGGCCCTGATCGAGTATAACAAAGTCCCCTAATTGAGTATAACAAAGTACCCCTTATCGAGAATAACAATGTCCCCTGATCGAGTATAACAAAGCCCCCTGATCAAGTATAACAAAGGCCCCTCATCGAGTATAACAAAGTCCCCTGGTCGAGTATAACAAAGTCCCCTAATCGAGTTTAACAAAGGCCCATGATCGAGATTAACAAAATTTCCCTGATCGAGTATAACAAAGGCCCCTTATCGAGAATAACTAAGTCCCCTAATCGAGTATAACAAAGCCCCTGATCAATTATAACAAAGGCTCCAGATCGAGTATAACAAAGTCCCCTGGTCGAGTATAACAAAGCCCCCTGATCGAGTATAACAAAGTCCCCTGATCGAGTATGACAAAGTCCCCTGGTCGATTATAACAAAGTCTCCTGATCAAGTATAACAAAGGCCCTAGATCGAGTATAACAAAGTCCCCTTTTCGAGTATAACAAAGTCCCCTGAATGAGTATAACAAAGGCCCCTGCTCTAGTATAACAAAGGATCCTAAAAGTCTATAACAATGTCCCCTGATCGAGTATAACAAAGCCCGCTCATCGAGTATAACAAAGTCCCCTGATCGAGGATAACAAAGTCCTCTGGTCGAGTATAACAAAGACACCTAAACGAGTATAACAAAGGCTCCTGATCGAGTATAACAAAGTTCCCTGATCGAGTATAACAAAGGCCCCTGATCAAGTGTAACAAACGCCCCAGATCAAGTATAACAAAGTCCCCTGGTCGAGTATAACAAAGTCCCCTGAACGATTATAACAAAGGCCCCTGATCGAGTATAACAAAGTCCCCTGGTCCAGTATAACAAAGGCCCCTTATCGAGTTTAACAAAGGCCCCTCATCGAGTATAACAAAGTCCCCCGGTAGAATTATAAGAAACTCACCTGATCAAGTATAACAAAGTCCCCTGATCGAGTATAACAAAGTCCCCTGATCGAGTATAACAAAGTCCCCTGATCGAGTATAACAAAGTCCCTGATCGAGTCTAACAAAGTCGCCTGATCGAGAATAAGAAAGTCACCTGATCGAGTATAACAAAGGGCCCTGATCGAGTTTAACAAAGGCCCCTGATCGAGTATAACAAAGTCCCCTGGTCGAGTATAACAAACACGCCTGAACGAGTATAACAAACGCCCCTGATCGAGTATAACAAAGTTCCCTGATCGAGTATAACAAAGCCCCCCTTAACTTGAATAACAAAGTCCCCTAATCGAGTATAACAAAGCC
>NW_024757645.1:0-9795 GCF_018991925.1 Homarus americanus | reverse complement strand
TGCTCCTCTTTCACTCCTGATACCTCCTAACACTCCCAGGTACTGCCCCAGCACTCCCAGGTACCTCCCCAGCACTCCCAGGTACTCACCTGACACTCCCAGGTACCTCTGACACTCCCAGGTGCACCTCCAGCACTCCCAGATACCTCTCGGCCTCCCAGGTACATCTCTGCCTCCCAGGTACCTCTGACCTCCCAGGTACCTCTGACACTCCCAGGTACACTCAGACACTCCCAGGTACACCTCATGACACTCCCAGGTACACCTCAGACACTCCAGGTGTCACTCTTACACTCCCAAGTGCACCTCTCTGACACTCCCAGGCACACCTCTGAGCACTCCCAGGTACATCAGACACTCCCAGGTACACCGCCCCTCCCAGGTACACCTCTGACACTCCCAGGTACACCTCTGCCTCCAGGGTACACCTCCGACACTCCCAGGTACAACTCCGACACTCCCAGGTAAACCTCCGACACTCCTAAGTACACCTCTGACTCTCCCAGGTACACCTCTGACCTCCTAGGTATTCCTCTGACGCTCCCTGGTACACCTCTGACACTCTAGGTATTCTCTGTGCTCCCAGGTACCCTCAGTCACTCCTAGGTGTTCTCCTGACACTCCCAGGTACACCTCTGACACTCCCTAGGTATTCCTCTGCCTCCCAGGCACCTCAGTCACTCCTAGGTACACCTCCACACACTCCCAGGTACCTCTCCCACCTCCCAGGTACACCTCTCACCTCCCAGGTACTCTTGGCAACCTCCCTGGTACTTCTCTGACACTCCCAGGTACCTCAGACACTCCCAGGTACACACAGACACTCCAGGTACACCTCCTCCCAGGCACACCTCCCAGCCTCCCTAGGTGCCTCTGACCTCCATGTACACCTCCGGCTCTCCCAGGTACACCTCTGACACTCCCAGGTGCTCCACTGACACTCCCTGGTACACCCCTGACACCTCCAGGTGCACCTCAGACCTCCCAGGTACACCCCAGACACTCCCAGGTACCTTCTCCACTCTCAGGTACACCGCCGACACTCCCAGGTACACTTCTCGGCACTCGGGTGCACCTCTGACACTCCCAGGTACACCTCTGACACTCCCAGGTACACCTCCGACACTCCCAGATACTCACTGACATTCCTGGTACACCTCAGCACTCCCATGTACCGTCCAACACTCCCAGATACACCTCTGACACTCCCAGGTACATCTCCTAACACTCCCAGGTACACCTCTGACACTCCCAGGTACACCTCAGACACCATGGTACACCTCGAACACTGCCAGGTACCTCAGACACTCCCAGGTACACCTCGAACACTCCAAAGGTGTCCTCTTACCTCCCAAGTGCACCTCTGGCCTCCCAGGCACCCACCTCTGTGCTCCAGGTACCTCAGACACTCCCAGGTACCACCGCCTTCGGCCTCCCAGGTACCTCTGACACTCCCAAGTACACCTCCTGACACTCCCAGGTACCACCTCCGACCTCCCAGGTACAACTCCGACACTCCCAGGTAAACCTCCGATGCTCCCTAAGTGCACCTCCTGACACTCCCAGGTACCTCTGACACTCCTAGGTATTCCTCCTGACACTCCTGGTACACCTCGGCACTCCTAGGTATTCCTCTGGCCTCCCAGGTACACCTCAGTCACTCTACGTACACCTCACACTCCCAGGTACACACCTCTCACACTCCCAGGTACTCCTCAGACACTCCCTGGTACTTCTCCTGACACTTCAGGTACACCTCAGACACTCCTAGGTACACCACAGATACTCCCAGTACACCTCCATACTCCCAGACACACCTCTGACACTCCCTAGGTACACCTCTGACACTTATGTACACCTCGACACTCCCAGGTACATCTGACACTCCAGGTACTCACTGACACTTCTGGTACACCCCTGACACTCCAGGTACACCTCCCAGCCTCCCAGGTACACCTTTGACACTCCCCAGGTACACCTCAGACACTCCCAGGTACACCCCAGACCTCCCAGGTACACTTCTCACACTCTCAGGTACACCTCCGACACTCCCAGGTACACTTCTGACACTCCCGGTGCCTCTGACACTCCCCAGGTACACCTCTGACACTCCCAGGTACACCTCCACGATACTCCAGGTACACCTCCTGACCTCCCAGGTACACCTCTGACACTCCCTATGTACTCCTCTGTCACTCCCTGATACACCTCCTAACAATCCCAGGTACACCGCTGACACTACCAGTGCACCTCTGACACTCCTAGGTACTCACTGACATTCCTGGTACACCTCTGACACTCCCAGGTACCGTCCCAGCACTCCCAGATACACCTCCTGACCTCTCTGGGCCATCTCTAACCTCCCAGGTACCTCTGACCTCCCAGGTACACCTCAGACACTGCCAGGTACACCTCAGACACTGCCAGGTACACCTCAGACACTCCCAGGTACACCTCAGACACCAAGGTGCTCCTCTGACACTCCCAAGTGCACCTCCTGACATTCCCAGGCACACCTCTGACACTCCCAGGTACACCTCAGGGCACTCCCAGGTGCCTCCGACACTCCCAGATACTCCACTGAGCATTCCCTGAGTACACCTCTGACACTCCATGTACGTCCAACACTCCAGGTCACACCTCCCCAACCTCCCAGGTACATCTAACACTCCCAGGTACACCTCTGACACTCCCAGGTACCTCAGACACTGTGGGTACACCTCAGACACTGCCAGGTACACCTCAGACACTCCCAGGTACACCTCAGACACTCCAAGGTGCTCTCTTACACTCCCAAGGGCACCTCTGACACTCCCAGGCACACCTCTGACACTCCCAGGTACACATCAGACACTCCCAGGTACACCACTTCAACCTCCAGGTACCTCTGGCCTCCCAAGTACACCTCCTGACCTCCAAGGTACACCTCCGTCCTCCCAGGTACAACTCCGATACTCCAGGTAAACCTCCATCCTAAGTACACCTGAGCACTCCCAAGGTACCTCCAAACTTGCTCCTAAGGTATTCCTCTGACACTCCCTAATTTCCTCCTGGCACTCTAGGTATTCTCCCAACCTCCCAGGTACCTCAGTTACTCCCTAGGTACCTCTCTCACTCAGCACACCTCTCTCCACCTCCCAAGTGCTCTGTGACTTACTCCTAATTATCCCAACCTTCAGGTACACCTCAGAACACTCCAGGTACACCACAGAACGCCTCCCAGGTACACCTCACACCTCCCAGGCACACATCTGGCCTCCTAAAGTACACCTTTGACACTCCATGTACCTCCATTGCTCCCAGGTACACCTCCGACACTCCCAGGTACACCTCTGACACTCCCAGGTACTCCCACTGACACTCCCTGACACTCCCGGGTACCTCTAACACTCCTGGGTACCCACATTTGACACTCCCAGGTACCTCGGAACACTCCTAGGTACCCACCGCTGACACTACCAGGTACACCTCAAGCACTGCCAGGTACACATCAGACACTGCCAGGTACACCTCAGACACTCCCAGGTACACCTCAGACACTCCAGGTGCACCTGACACTCCCAAGTGCCCTCTGACACTCCCAGGCAAACCTCTAACACTCCCAGGTATACCTCAGACACTTCCGTTACACCGCCCAACCTCCCAGGTACCCACATCTGACACTCCAAGTACACCTGTAACCTCCAGAGTACACCTCCGACCTCCCAGGTACACCTCTGACCTCCCCAGGTACTCCACCCCAGCCTCCCAGGTCCGCCTCCGAGCACTCCCAGGTACAACTCCGACACTCCCAGGTAAAGCTTCGATACTCCTAGGTACAACTGACACTGCCAGGTACACACTTGACACCCCATGTACACCTCCGACACTCCGTTACACCTCTGACACTCCCAAGTGCTCACCCCAACCTCCCAGGTCCGCCTCAAGCACTCCCAGGTACAACTCAAAGCACTCCCAGTGTGTGAGGTAACCTAATGAGAAAGTACATACATATATGTGGGAAGTATAGAAAATAGGCATGTAAAGATAGGAAACTTGGTAGCGTGGCCTGGATGTTATTTGCCTGGCGATCACTACATATCTTATCTCGTATGTCCAATACACATATATCACTTCTTAAAGGGACAACATTAAGCACCTCTTGATACAACTATTTGTTACTTCACTCAATGACATGGACACATTAATATCACTATTGTATTATCGGGGTACTAACACATTATGCTTTACGTTGCCCGACGCTGACTCTCGGACACACCGGAATGAATACCACACTTCCCTGATAGGTAGCACTCACCCTAGGACGTTGACAAGACTCGTGTGCCCTGACGTAGGCAGTGAGTGCTGGCTGGGCTGCCGTGGTCTAGTCGGGAGGTCTCCCTCCCGACCTGGGGAGGGGACGTGCGTGACTCTGCTTAGTGAACCGAGTGACGACCCGAACGGGAGAGAGATGACAGCAACCAGAATGAGAATCGTAATGGAATCCCGAATGGAATCTCGAATATCGAATCTCGAATGCCGAATATGGAAAATTGAATGCCCGTGGACGGGACTGTAGGGCCTTTATATGGGGTCGGCCCAGCCGGCTTCTGACCTCTAACAATTAACACTAAACTGGTTTGATCTGGATAATTGTGTGCAGGTGTGGTCCTGGCCAGGTGTCTTGGCTAGGTGCGGTTGTAGGTCACCGGCTCACGTCATTAGCTTGCCAGGTCAAGTCCCTAGGGTCGACCTGAGGTGTGTCAACCTGGAATGCGGTGGTACCACGAGGTCTGTGGTGTACTTGCTGTTATATGTGACATAATTCTGGGCTGTAAGGTTTGGTCTGACAATCACTCATTACACCAGGTACACCACTGACACTCCCTGGTACACCCCTGACACTTCCTGGTACACCCCTGACACTCCCAGGTACACCTCTGACACTCCCAGGTACACCTCTGACACTCCCAGGTACACCGCTGACACTGCAAGATACACCTCTGACATTCCATGTACACCTCAGACACTTCCAGGTACACCTCAGACACTCCCAGGAACACCTCAGACATTCCCAGGTACACCTCTTACACTCCCTGGTTCTCCCCTGACACTGCCAGGTACAACTCAGACACTCCTAGGTACACCTCTGACACTTCCAGGTACTACTCTGACACTCCCAGGTACGCCTCTGACACTCCCAGGTACACCTCTGACACTCCCAGTTACACCTCCGACACTCCCAGTTACACCCCTGACGCTCCCATGTACACCTCTGACACTCCCTGGTACACCTCTGATATTCCCAGGTACACCTCTGACACTTCCAGATACACCTCTGACACTCCCAGGTACACCAATCACACTCCCAAGTACAACTCTGACACTCCCAGGTACACCACTGACACTACCAGGTACACCTCTGACAATCCCAGGTACTCCTTTGACGCTGCCAGGTACTCCTCGGACACTCACAGGAACACCTCTGACACTCCCACGTACACCTCTGACACTCACAGGTACACCGCTGACACTCCCTGGTACACCGCTGACACTCCCAGGTACACCGCTGACACTGCCAGGTACACCTCAGACACTGCCAGGTACACTTCAGACACTCCCAGGTACAGCTCAGACACTCCCAGTTACACCTCTATAACTCTCAGGTGCACCTGTGACACTCCCAAGTGCACATCTGACACTCCCAGGCACACCTCTGACACTCCCAGGTACACCGCTGACAATCCCAGTTACACCGCTGACACTGCCAGTTACACCTATGACACTCCAGGTACACCCCTGACACTCCCAGTTACACCCCTGACACTCCCAGGTACACCTCCGTCACTCCCCAGTACAACTCCGACACTCCCAGGTAAACCTCGTGCTCCTAAGTACACCTTTGACACTTCCAGGTACCTCTGACACTCTAGGTATTCCTCTGACACTCCCAGGTACACCTCAGTCACTCCTAGGTACACCTCTCACACTCCCAGGTACACCTCTCCCACTCCCAGGTACTCTTGTGACACTCCTGGTACTTCTCTGACACTTCCAGGTACACCTCAGACACTTCCAGGTACACCACAGACACTCCCAGGTACACCACAGACACTCCCAGGTACACCTCCCACATGCTCCCAGGCACCCTGACCTCCCTAGGTACACCTCTGACACTCCATGTACACCTCCATACTCCCAGGTACACATCTGACACTCCCAGGTACTCCACTGACACTCCTGGTACCCCTGACACTCCCAGGTACACCTCTGACCTCCCAGGTACACCTCTGACCTCCCAGGTACCTTTGACACTCCCGTGCACCTCAGACACTCCCAGGTACACCCAGACACTCCCAGGTACACTTCTCCACTCTCAGGTACACCTCCGGCCTCCCAGGTACACTTCTGCACTCCCGGGTACACCTCTTACACTCCCAGGTACCTCTGACACTCCCAGGTACACCTCCGACACTCGCAGGGCCACTTCTCACCTCCCAGGTACACCTCAGACACTCCCAGGTACACCGCTCCTCCCAGGTACACCGCTGACACTCCCAGGTACACCTCTGACACTACCAGGTACACCTCCGACCTCCCAGGTACAACTCCGATACTCCGGGTAAACCTCCGATACTCCTAAGTACACCCCTGACCTTCCCAGGTACACCTCTGACCTCCTAGGTATTCCTCTGACACTCCCTGGTACACCTCGGCCTCCCTAGGTATTCCTCTGACCTCCCAGGTACACCTCTCAGTTACTCCTAGGTACACCTCTCACACTCCAGGCACCTCTCCTCCCCAGGTACTCTGTGATACTCCCTGGTATCCATGTACACCTCCGACACTCCCAGGTACACCTCCGACACTCCCAGGTACACCTCTGACCTCCCAGGTACACCACTGACCTCCCTGACACTCCCAGGTACACCTCTGACCTCCCAGGTGCACATTTGACACTCAGGTACACCTCAGACATTTCCAGGTACACCGCTGACACTACCAGGTACACCTCAAACACTGCCAGGTACACATCAGACACTGCCAGGTACACCTCAGACACTCCCAGGTACACCTCAGACACTCCAAGGTGCACCTCTGAGCCTCAAGTGCCTCTGACACTCCCAGGCAAACCTCTAACACTCCCAGGTATACCTCAGACACTTCCAGGTACACGCTGACACTCCCAGGTACACCTCTGACACTCCCAAGTACACCTGTAACACTCCCGATACATCCGACACTCCCAGGTACACCTCTGGCTCAGGTGCTCACTGACCTCCAGGTCCTCCGACACTCCCAGGTACAACTCCGACACTCCCAGGTAAACCTCCGAGACTCCTAGGTACACCGCTGACACTGCCAGGTACACCTCTGACACCCCATGTACCTCCGACACTCCCAGGTACACCTCTGACACTCCCAGGTACTCCACTGACACTCCGTCCGCCTCCGACACCTCCCAGGTACAACTCCGACACTCCCAGGTAAACCTCCGATCTCCTAGGTACACCTCTGACACTCCCAGGTACATCTGACACTCCTAGGTATTCCTCTGACCTCCCTGGTACTTCTCTGACACTCCCAGGTACACAGACACTCCCAGGTACACCTCAGACACTCCCAGGTACACCTCAGACACTCCCAGGTACAACTCAGACACTCCCAGGCACACCTCTGACACTCCCAGGTACACCGCTGACACTGCCAGGTACACCTCTGACACTCCATGTACACCTCCGACCTCCCAGGCCTCCTGACCTC
Organism: Homarus americanus; assembly: GCF_018991925.1. Taxonomy (NCBI): domain Eukaryota; kingdom Metazoa; phylum Arthropoda; class Malacostraca; order Decapoda; family Nephropidae; genus Homarus; species Homarus americanus. The sequence goes on along the minus strand of NW_024757645.1, from coordinate 2,052 downwards.
CCAGGTACCTCTGACCTCCCAGGTACACCTCCGAGCCTCCCAGGTACACCTCTGACACTCCCAGGTACACCTCTGACATCCCAGGTACACCTCCCGACACTCAGGCACACCTCTGACACTCCTAGGTACGTCCAACCTCCCAGATACACCTCTGACCTCCCAGGTACATCTCTAGCTCTCCCAGGTACACCTCTGACACTCCCAGTTACACCTCTGACACTCCCAGGTACACCTCCGATACTCCCAGGTACACCTCTGACACTCCCAGGTACACCTCTGATACTCCTAGGTACTCCTCTTTCACTCCCTGATACACCTCTAACACTCCCAGGTACACCGGTGACACTCTCAGGTACACCTCTGACACTCCCAGATACTCCACTGACATTCCCTGGTACACCTCTGACACTCCCAGGTACAACTCCAGCACTCCCAGGTACACCTTCGATACTCCAAGGTATTCCTCTGACACTCCCTGGTACACCTCTGACACTCCTAGGTATTCCTCTGACACTCCCAGGTACACCTCAGTCACTCCTAGGTACACCTCTCACACTCCCAGGTACACCTCTCACACTCCCAGGTACACCTCTCACACTCCCAGGTACTCTTGTGACACTCCCTGGTACTTCTCTGACACTTCCAGGTACACCTCAGACACTCCCAGGTACACCACAGAACCTCCCAGGTACTCCACATACTCCCAGGCACACCTCTGACACTCCTAGGTACCTCTGACACTCCATGTACACCTCCGACACTCCCAGGTACACATCTGACCTCCCAGGTACTCCACTGACACTCCCTGGTCACCCCTGACCTCCCAGGTACCTCGATCTCTGGTACTCGACCTCCCAGGTACACTTCTCTACACTCTCAGGTACACCGCCGACACTCCCAGTTACACTTCTGACACTCGGTACACCTCTGACACTCCCAGGTACACCTCTGACCTCCCAGGTACAACTCCGACACTCCCAGATACTCACTGATTCCTGGTACACCTGGCCTCCCAGGTACACCTCAGACACTCCCAGGTACACCTCAGACACTCCCAGGTACACCTCAGACACTCCCAGGTAAACCTCAGACACTCCCAGGCACACCTCTGACCTCCCAGGTACACCGCTGACACTGCCAGGTACACCTCCTGACACTCCCAGGTACACCTCCGACACTCCCAGGTACACCTCTGACACTCCCAGGTGCTCACTGACATTCCTGGCCTCTCAAACTCCCAGGTACACGTCCAGCACTCCCAGATACCTCTGACACTCCCAGGTACACCTCTGGACCTCCCAGGTACCTCCAAGCTCCCAGGTACACCTCTGACACTCCCAGGTACACCTCTGACACTCCTAGGTACTCTCTTCTCCTGATACACCTCTAACACTCCAGGTACACCTCTGACCTCCCAGGTACCTCTGACACTCCCAGGTACCTCCAGACACTTCCAGGTACACCTCAGACACTGCCAGGTGCACCTCAGACACTCCCAGGTACACCTCAGACACTCCAAGGTTGCTCCTCTTACACTCCCAAGTGCACCTCTGACACTCCCAGGCACACCTCTGACCTCCCAGGTACACATCAGACACTCCCAGGTACCATGACACTCCCAGGTACACCTGCTCCCAAGTACACCTCTGACACTCCAAGGTACACCTCCGTCACTCCCAGGTACAACTCCGACACTCCCAGATAAACCTCCGATACTCTAAGTACACCTCTGACACTCCCAGGTACACCTCTGGCCTCCTAGGTATTCCTCTGACACTCCTGTACCTCTGACATCCTAGGTATTCCTCTGGCCTCCCAGGTACACCTCAGTCACTCCTAGGTATTCCTCTGACCTCCCAGGTACACCTCTGACACTCCTAGGTATTCCTCTGACACTCCCAGGTACCTCAGTCACTCTGGGTACACCTCTCACACTCCCAGGTACCTCTCACACTCCCAGGTATCTTGTGACACTCCTGGTACTTCTCTGACACTTCCAGGTCACCTCAGACACTCCCAGGTACACCACAGACACTACCAGGTACACCTCAC
>NW_024757644.1:0-38905 GCF_018991925.1 Homarus americanus | reverse complement strand
GTTAATCGTCCGTAAAGCGTTTGCGCCACTCATTCTTATGGCCTCTGCCGCCGTTAATCGCCTGAAGGCGATTACGCCCACTCATTCTTATATGGCCTCCCCTGCACCGTTAATCGCCGCCGTGGGTGCCGCCACTCATTCTTATGGCCTCCTGCGCGTTAATGCGCCGTAAGGCGATTTGCGCCACTCATTCTTATGGCCTCCTGTGGTTAATCGCCCGTGGGGCCGTTGCACGCCACTCATTCTTATGGCCCCTGCCGCCGTTAATCGCCCGTGAGCGGTGCCGCCGATGTCGCCATAAGCGGTGCCGCCACTCATTCGCCCATGGCCCCCTACGCGGTAATAGCCCGTGAGCGGTACCTACTCATTCTTATAGCCCCCCTACGCGTTAATCGTCCGTGAGCGTTGCGCCACTCATTCTTATATGGCCTTCCTGCCGCCCGTTAATACGCTTGTAAAAGCGATTGCGCCCACTCATTCTTATGACCTCCCCTGCCTGCCGTTAATATTCCCGTGGCGATTACGCCACTCATTATTATGGCATCCTGCGCCGTTAATCGCCCGTGAGCGTTGCATCACTCATTCTTATATGGCCTCCCTGCCGCCGTTAATCACCGTAAGGGCGTTGCCGCCACTCATTCTTATAGCCCCTGCATGCTTCGTTAATCTCCGGCGTTACGCCACTCATTCTCCTGGCCCCCCTGCGCCGTTAATGAGCGTAAAGGCGATTGCCGCCACTCATTCTTCGCCTCCTGCACGCCGTTATTCGCCCGTAAGAGCGGTACGCCACTCATTCTTATCGCCCCCTGCCGCCGTTAATCGCGCCCGTGAAGCGTTGCGCCACTCATTCTTATGGCCTCCGTGCCGTTAATCGCCCGTGGCGGTGCCACCACTCATTGCCATATTTTACTGCGCCCGTTAATCGCCCGTGGGCGTTGCGCCACTCATTCTTATCGCCTCCCTGCCGCGTTAATGTCGCCCGTGAGCGTTGCCGTCACTCATTCTTATCTTCCTGCCGCCGTTAATGTGTCGCCCGTGGCGTTGCGCCCACTCATTCTTATCGCCCCCTGCGCGTTAATCGCCCGTGAAGAGCGATTGCCGCTACTGTTCTTATGGCCCCCTGCGCGTTAATACGCCGTAAAAGAGCGTTGCCGCTTTTCATTCTTATGGCTTCCCCTGCCCGCCGTTAATCGCCGTAAAGGCGATTGCGCCACTCATTCTTATGGTCACACTGCACGCCGTTAATACGCCGTAAGCGTTGCCGCCACTCATTCTTATGGCCCCCTGCACGCGTTAATCGCCGTAAAGGCGGTGCCCGCCACTCATTCTTATGGCCTCCCGGCGCCGTTGTCGCCCGTAAAGCGTTACGCCACTTTCATTCTTGCCCCCCTGCGCGTTAATACGCCGTAAAGGCGATTGCGCCCTGTTCTTATCACCTCCTGCCTCGCCCGTGGGCGATTGCCGCCACTCATTCTTTGGCCCCACTGCGCCGTTAATCGCCGCTTAAGGCGATTGCACTTGGATGTCGCCGGTAAAGCGTTGCGCCCTCTTATTCTTATGGCCCCCTGCCGCCGTTAATCGCCCGTAGGCATTGCCGCCACTCATTCTGCTCTTCCTGCACCGTTAATCGCCCGTAAGGCGTTTCCGCCACTGCATTCTTATCGCCCCCTGCGCTTTAATCGCCCGTGAGGCGATTGCGCCACTCATTCTTATATGGCCCCTGCGTTTATCGCCCGTAGCGCGATTGCCGCCCTCATTCTTATGGCCCCCTGCACCGTTAATCGCCCGTAAGGCGTTGCCGCTCATTCTTATGAGGCCTGCCTGCGCCGTTAATCGCCCGTAGGCGTTGCCGCCGTTCTTATGGCGCTCTCTGCGCCATTAATGCCCGTAAGCGTTACGCCGCCTCATTCTTGCGGCCCCCTTCGTTAATCGCCCGGCAGGGATTGCCTCACTCATTCTTATGGCCCCCTGCGCCGTTAATCGCCCGTAGGCGTTGCGCCACTCATTCTTATCGCCCCCCTGCCGCGTTAGTCGCCCGTTAAGCGTTACGCCCACTCATTCTTGTCGCCTCCTGCTGCCGTTATCGCCCGTGGTGCGCTTCACTCGTTCTTATCGCCCCCTGCCGCCGTTAATCGCCCGTGAGTGATTGCCGCCACTCATTCCTATGGCCCCCTGCCGCCGTTAATTCGCCCGTTAAAGGCGTTGCGCCACTGTTCTTATGGCCTCCCTGCGGTTAATCGTCCGTGAGCGTTGCCGCCACTCATTCTTATGGCCCCCTGCACTGCGTTAATCGCCCGTAAGCGTTGCCGCCACTTCATTCTTATATTTTACCTGCACTTGCGTTAATCCCCGTAAGGCGATTGCCGCCACTCATTCTTATGGCCCCCTGCGCCGTTAATCGCCTAAGGCGATTGCCGCCACTCATTCTTATGGCCCTCTGCGCCGTTAATCGCTTCGTAGGCGGTTCGCCACTCATTCTTATGGCCCCGTGCCGCCGTTAATCGCCCGTAAGGCGTTGCCGCCCTTCATTCTTATGGCCTCCCTGCCGCCGTTAATCGCCCGTAAGTCGATTGCCGCCACTCATTCTTATGGCCCCCTGCCGCCGTTATCGCCGTAAAGCGATTGCCGCCACTCATTCTTATGGCCTCCTGCCGCATTAATCGCCGATGGTGATTGCGCGCTCGTCTTATGGCCTCTATCCGTTTGTAGCCGTAAGGCGGTGCGCCACTCATTCTTATGGCCCCCTGCCGCCGTTAATGGCCGTAGAGCGTTACGCACTCATTCTTATGGCCTCCGCGCCGCCGTTAATAGCCCGTGAAGCGTTGCGCCCTCATTATTATGGCCTCTGCCGCCGTTAATCGCCAGTGAAGGCGATTGCGCCACTCATTCTTATTTCCCTGCAGTGTTAATCGCCGTAGCTGTTGCTTCACTCATTCTTATGTTTTCCCCTGCCGTAGATTAATGCACGTGTAGGCGTTGCGCCACTCATTCTTATGGCCCCGCCGTTTGTCGTCCGTGGTTGCTGAAATTTCATAATTTCTTATGGCCTCCCTGCGCCGTTAATGGCCGCGAGCGTTGCGCCACTATTCTTATGGCCTCCCTGCCGCCGTTAATGGCCGTGGCGTTGCCGCCATTCTTATGGCCCCCTGCGCCGTTAATGTCGTCAGGCGTTGCGCCACTCATTCTTACTGGCCCCTGCCGCCGTTAATCGCCGTGGCGTTGCGCCACTGTTCTTATAGCCCTGCACGCGGGTGTCGCCGTGGTGATTGCCGCCACTTTCTTCATCGCCCCCCTGCCTGCGTTAATCGCCCGTAAGGCGTTGCGCCCACTCATTCTTAGCCGGCCTCCTGCTGCCACCGTTAATCGCCCGTGATAAGGCGATTTACGCCACTCGGTCTTATGGCCCCTGCCGCCGTTAATCGCCGTGAAGCGTTGCGCCCACTGCATTCTTATGGCCCCCCTGCCGCCGTTAATCGCCCGTAAGGCGATTGCCGCCACTCATTCTTATGGCCTCCCCTGCGCCGTTAATCGCCCATCCAGGCGATTGCGCCACTCATTCTTACGCTGGCCTCCCCTGCCCGTAAATCGCCGTGAAGGCGTTGCGCCACTCATTCCTATGGCCTCCTGCGCCGTTATTAAGCCCGTGGGCGTTGCGCCGCCACTTCATTCTTATGTACCTGCCGTTGTCGCCGCAGGCGTTGCGCCACTCATTCTTATGGCCTCACCGCACGCCGTTAATCGCCACAGGCGTTGCCGCCTTCATTCTTAGCCCCCCTGCGCCGTTAATAAGCCGTGAGGCGATTGCGCCACTTCATTCTTATATTTATGCCGCCGTTAATCGCCCGTAAGGCGTTGCCATTTTATATTGCTGCCGTTAATTGCCGTAAGCGTTGCCGCCACTCATTCTTATATTTGCGTTAATTTTGCCGTGAGCGGTTGCGCCACTAATTTTTATGGCCCCTCTGCGCCGGTTAATCGTCCGTAGGCGTTGCCTGTTCTTTGGCCTCGCTGGTTTCGTCCGTGGGCGTTGCGCCATATTCTTTGCCCCTGCCGCCGTTAATCGCCGTAAGGCGATTCCGCCACTCATTCTTCTGCCCCCTGCCGTTAATCGCCATAGGGCGATTGCTGCCATCATTCTTATGGCCCCCCTGCGGCCGTTAATCGCCGTGGGCGTTGCCGCCCTCTTTTTTTGGCCTCTGCCGCGGTTAATCGCCCGTGGGCGTTGCGCCACTCATTCTTAGCCTCCCCTACCGCAGTTTGTCGCCGTAAGGCGTTACTCTCATTCTTATGGCCCCCTGAGTTGTCGCCGTGAGGCGTTGTCGCCTCTATTGTATGGCCCGTGCGTTACTTTCATTCTTGTAGCCTGCGCGTTAATGCGCCCGTGAAGCGGTGCCGCCACTCATTCTTATGTGCTCCTGCTGAATTGTAGCCCGTGGAGGCGTTACGCCACGTCATTCTTGTGGCCTCCCTGCATGAGTTGTCGCCGTAAGGCGGTTGTCGCCACTCATTCTTATGGTTGCGTGTCGCCGTGGGTTGGTTTTTGGTTGGTTAATGTCCGTAAGGCGGTGCCGCCTTCTCATTCTTATAGCCCCCTGCGCATTTAATCGCCCGTGGCGGTTGCGCCACTCGTTCTTATAGCGCCCTGCGCGTTAATCGCCCATAAGGCGTTGCATACTCATTCTTTGGCCAAGCCTGCGCTGCGTTTATCGCCCGTAGGCGTTGCCGCCACTCTCTTATGGCCTCCCTGCCGCCGTTAATGTCGCCCGTAAGGCGGTTGCTTTGTCATTCTTATGGCCTCCTGCGCCGTTAATCGCCATTAAGGCGATTGCGGCCTTTCATTCTTATGGCCCCTGCGCCGTTAATCGCCCGTGAGGCGTTGCCGCCACTCGTTCTTATGTCCTCCCTGCGCCGTTAATTCGCCGTGGTGGTGCTTGCCCACTCATTCTTATAGCCTCCTGCTGCCGTTAATCGCCGTAAGGCGTTGCCGCCACTCATTCGCCGTGGCCTCCTGCGCGTTAATCGCCCGTAAAGGCGATTGCGCCACTCATTCTTATGGCCTCCTGCCGCGCGTGTAGTCGCCCGTAAGGCGTTGCCGCCACTCATTCTTATGGGCTCTACTGCCGTTAATCGCCCGTAAGGCGATTGCGCCTCATTCTTTGGCTCACGCAGGTGTCGCCCGTGAAAGTGCCGCCACTATTCTTATGGCCCCCCCTGCTGCCGTTAGTACAAGTGGGCGGTTGCCGCCACTCATTCTTATGGCCCCTGCCGTTAATGGGTCGTGGCGTTGCGCCTCATTCTTTGGCGTCCTGCGCCGTTAATCGCCGTGGGCGTTGCGCGCTGTTCTTATAGCCTCCCCTGCGCGTTAATCGCCGGTAGGGCGTTGCGCCCACTCGTCTTATGGCCTCCCTGCCGCCGTTAATCGCCAGGCGGTGCCTCTCATTCTTATGGCGCTCCCTGCGCGTTAATCGCCGTGAGGCGTTGCGCCACTCATTCTTGTTGCGTCCCCTCCGCGTTAATGTCGCCCGTGGGCGATTTGCGCAACTCATTCTTATGGCCTCCTGCGCGTTAATCGCCCGTAAGGCGATTGCCGCCGACTGTTCTTTGGCCCCCCTGCTGCGTTGTCGCCCGTGGCGTTGCGCCACTCATTCTTATAGCCCCCCTGTGCCGTTAATCGCCGTAAGGCGATGCCGCCTGTTCTTATTGGCTATGCGCCGTTAATGCCCGTAGGCGATTGCGACTCATTCTTATGGCCCCCCTGCCGCCGTTAATCGCCCGTGGGCGTTGCCGCCCTCATTCTTATGGCCTCCTGCGCCGTTAATCGCCCGTAAAGGCGTTGCCGCCACTCATTCTGCTGGCCCCCTGCGCGTTAATCGCCCGTGGGCGTTGCGCCACTCATTCTTATGCCCCCTGCGCGATTGTCGCCCGTAAGGCGTTGCCGCCACTCATTCTTCGCGCTTGCTGCCGTTAATCGCCGTAAGGCGTTACGCCACTCATTATGGCCCCCTGCCGCGTTAATCGCCCGTGAGCGTTGCGCCACTATGGCCCCCCTGCCGTTAATCGCCCGTGAGCGGTGCCGCCGCCATTCTTTGGCCCGCCGCCGTTAATCGCCGTAAGGCGATTGCCGCCCTTTATCATTTGCGCTTCTTTTACCGCGCCGTTAATCGCCGGTAAGCGATTGCCGCTCATTCTTATGGCCTCCCTGCCGCCGTTAATCGCCGTAGGCGATTGCGCCGCCATTCCTTATGCAGCTCCTGCCGCCGTTAATCGCCGTGAGCGTTGCCTCACTCATTCTTGATGGCCCCCTGCATGGTTTCGCCCGTGAGCGATTGCCGCCACTTCATTCTTATGGCCTCCCTGCCGCCGTTAATCGCCCGTGAGCGTTGCCGCCACTCATTCTTATGGCCCCCTGCCGCCGTTAATAAGCCCGTGGGCGTTGCGCCACTCTCTTATTTTTACTGCCTGGTTAATCGCCCGTGAAGCGCGTTGCCGCCACATTCTTATGGCCCCCTGCCGCCGTTAATCGCCGTGAGGGGTGCCGCCATATTCTTATTTTACCGTGTTAATCGCGTAGGCGTTGCATATCTTATGGCCCCCCCTGCGGCGTTAATCGCCCGTAAGGCATTGCGCCGCACTTCATTCTATGGCCTCCCTGCCGCGGTTAATCGCCCGTAAGGCGTTGCCGCCGCTCATTCTTATGGCCTCCTGCGCCGTTAATCGCCCGTAAGGCGATTTGCGCCACTCATTCTTATGGCCTCCCTGCTGCCGTTAATCGCCCGTGGGGCGTTGCCGCCACTCATTCTTATAGCGCTCTGCGTTAATCGCCCGTGGGCGTTGCCGCCATTCTTATGGCCTGCCGTTAATCGCCCGTAAAGGCGATTGCTGCCACATTCTTGTGGCCTCCCTGCGGGTGTCGCCCGTAGGCGTTGCCTTACTCATTCTTGTTTGGCCCCCTGCGCGCGTTAATCGCCGTGAGCGATTGCCGCCACTCATTCTTATGGCCCCCTGCCTGGTTAATCGCCGTGAAGGCGTTGCCGCCACTCATTCTTATGGCCCCCCTGCCGTGTTAATCGCCGTAAGGCGATTGCATCATTCTTATGGCCCCCTGCCGCCGTTAATCGCCGTGAGCGTTGCGCCACTCATTCTTATGGCTCCCTGCGCCGTTAATCGCCGTGGCGTTGCCGCCTCATTCTGTCAGCCCCCTGCGCCGTTAATCGCCGTAGGCGTTGCCGCCACTCATTCTTATGGCCTCACCGCGTTAATCGCCCGTGAAGCGGTGCCGCCCACTCTTCTTATGGCCCCCCTGCTGCCGTTAATCGCCCGTGGCGGTTGCGCCACTCATTCTTATGGCTCTCCTGCCGCCGTTAATCGCCCGTGAGCGATTGCCGCCACTCATTCTTATAGCCTCCCCTGCCGTTAATCGCCCGTGAGGCGTTGCGCCACTTCATTCTTATGGCCCCCTGCATGGGTTTCGCCGTGAGCGTTGCCGCCGCATTCTTATATGGCCCACCTGCCGCCGTTAATCGCCCGTAAGGCGATTGCCGCCACTCATTCTTGCAGCCACCCCTGCCGCGTTAATCGCCCGTGGGCGATTGCGCCTGTTCTTATGGCCCCTGCGCGTTAATCGCCCATTGAGCGTTACGCCACTTCATTCTTGTGGCCCCCGCCAATCGCCCGTGGAAGCGTTGCCGCTACTATTCTTGTATTTACTGGCGTTAATCGCCCGTAAGGCGATTGCGCCACCATTCTTATGGCCTCCCTGCACGCCGTTAATTGCCGTAAAGCGTTGCGCCACTTTCATTCTTATAGCCCCCCTGCCGCCGTTAATCGCCGTAAGCGATTGCCGCCACTCATTCTTATATTTTTCTGCATGATTAATCGCCCGTGGGCGTTGCTGCCACTCATTCTTTTGGCCCCTTACCGCCGTTAATCGTCCGTGAGCGTTGCGCCATATTCTTATGGCCCCCCTACGTTAATACGCCCGTGGCGTTGCGCCACTCATTCTTATGGCCTCTGCGCCGTTAATCGCCCGTAAGGCGATTGCTGCCATGCTTTTTGGCCCCCTGCTGCGTTAATCGCCGTGAGGCGATTGCGGCCACTCTTCTTATGGCCCCCTGCGCCTTGGATTGTCGCCGTGGGCGTTGCCGCTCACCATTCTTATGGCCTCCCTGCCGCCGTTAATCGTCGCCCGTAAGGCCGTTGCGCCACTCATTCTTGTATTTACTGCCGCCGTTAATCGCCCGCCAGGTGAGGCCGCACTGTGCCCATGGCCCCCTGCCGCCGTTAATCGCCGTGAGGCGATTGCCGCACTTCATTCTTATCGCCCCCCTGCGCCGTTAATCGCCCGTAAGGCGATTGCCGCCTTCATTCTTGTAGGCTCCCTGCCGCCGTTAATCGCCCGTAGGCGTTGTCGCCACTCATTCTTATGGCCCCTGCCGCGTTAATCGCCCAGTTAGGCGATTGCGCCGCTCATTCTTATCGCCTCCCTGCCGCCGTTAATGCGCCGTGGGCGTTGCCGCCACTCATTCTTATGGCCTCCCGCGCCGTTAATCGCCCGTGGGCGTTGCCGCCACTCATTCTTATGGCTCTGCGTTAATCGCCCGTAATTGCCGCCTCTTATGGCCCCCCTGCGCGTTAATCGCCCGTGGGCGATTGCGCCACTTCATTCTTGAGCCTCCCTGCGCCGTTATCGCCCGTAAGGCGGTTGCCGCCACTCATTCTTTGGCCTCCTGCGCCATGTTGTCGCCGTGAGCGTTTGCGCCACTCATTCTTGTGGCCCCCTGCATGGTTTATCGCCCGGTAAGGCGTTGCCGCCGCTCATTCTGTAGCCCCCTGCGCCGTTAATCGCCGTGGCGTTGCGCCACTTCATTCTTATGGCCCCCTGCGCGTTGTCGCCGTAAGGCGTTGCCGCCTTTCATTCTTGCTGCTCTGCGCGTTAATCGCCCGTCTTGCGCCACTCATTCTTATGGCCTCCCTGCGCGTTAGCCGCCGTGGGCGATTGCCGCCACTCATTCTTATGGCCCCCTGCGGTTAATCGCCCGTGGCGTTGCGCCCTTCATTGCTTGCCCCCCTGCGCGTTAATCGCCCGTAAGCGTTGCGCCACTCATTCTTATGGCCCCCCCCACGGCCGTTGTCGCCCGTGGCGTTGCCGCCACTTCATTCTTATGGCCCCTGCGCGTTATTCCGCCGTAAGGCGTTGCCGCCACTCATTCTTATCGCCTCCCTGCCGCGTTAATCGCCGTAAGGCGTTGCCCGCCACTGTTCTTATGGCCCCCTGCCACCCGTTAATCGCCCGTAAGCGGTGCCGCCACTTCATTCTATGGCCCCTACCGCCGTTAATCGCGTAAGGCGGTTGCCTCCACTCTTCTTATAGCCCCCTGCCGCGTTAATCGCCGTGGGCGATTGCCGCCGCTTTCTTGTCAAGCCTCCTGCCGCGCGTTAATCGCCGTAAAGGCGATTGCCGCCGCTCGTTCTTCTGGCCCCCTGCCGCCGTTAATCGCCCGTAGGCGTTGCCGCCACTCATTCTTATGGCCTCCCCTGCCGCCGTTAATCGCCCGTGAGCGTTGCGCCCTCATTCTTTTGCTTGCTCCTGCCGCCGTTAATCGCCCGTAAAGGCGTTGCCGCCACTCATTCTTGCTGGCCCCCTGCGCCGTTAATCGCCCGTGAAGCGTTGCGCCACCCCATTCTTGTGGCCTCCTGCGCTGTTAATCGCCCGTGGCGTTGCGCCACTCATTCTTATGGCCTCCCTGCGTGGTGTCGCCGTACGTTGCGCCCTCATTCTTATGGCCTGCTGCCGTTAGCCGTATGGTCGATTGCGCCTCCGTTATATCGCCTCCCCTGCGCCGTTATTCGCCCGTGAGCGTTGCGCGCTTTTCATTCTTGTCTTCCCCCCTGCCGCAGTTGTGTCCTGTGAGCGATTGCGCCTGATATCTTTCGCGTTAATCGCCCGTGCCGCCACTAACCTTTGCCCTCCCGCCTGGTTTGTCGCCCGTGAGGCGATGCCGCCTCATTCTTGTGTTTCGCTGTTGTCGTTATTGCGTTGTTGCCGCCATTCGCCTCCTGCCCCGTTCGTCGCCGTAAATCGTTGCGCCTCTCATTCTTATGGCCCCCCCTGCCGTTAATCGCCAAGGCGTTGCTGCCACTCATTCTTATCGCCTCCCCACCGCCGGTTAATCGCCCGTGGGCAGTTACGCCGCTCATTCTTATCGCCCGCGTTATCGCCCGTAAGGCGTTGCGCCACTCATTCTTATGGCCTCTGCCGCCGTTAATCGCCGTAGGCGATTGCACGCCACTCATTCTTGCCATAGCCCTGCGCGTTGTCGCCCATGCGTTGCCGCCACTTTCATTGCCGGCCTCCCTGCCGCCGTTAATCGCCCGTAGGCGATTGCGCCCTCATTCTTATGGCCCCCTGCCGCCGTTAATCGCCCGTAAGGCGTTGCGCCACTCATTCTTATAGCCTTCCTGCGCCGTTAATCGCCCGTAAGGCGTTGCCGCCACTCATTCTTATGGCCTCGCCGTTAATCGCCCGTAAAACGTTACCTACTATTCTTGCCCCTCCCTGCTGCCGTTAATCGCCCGTAAGCGATTGCCGCCACTCGTTCTTATGGCCCCCTGCGCGGTAGCCAGCCCGTAAAACGATTGCCGCCACTCATTCTTATCGCCTCCCCTGCGCCGTTATTCGCCGTAAAGCGTTACGCCACTCATTCTTATCGCCCCTGTCGCGTTTGTCGCCCGTAAAAGCGGTGCGCCTCATTCTTACAGCCCCCCTACGCCGTTGATAGCGTGAAGCGATTGCACTCATTCTTATGGTCCTCCGCGCCGTTAATCGCCCGTGAGCGGTGCCGCCCTGTTCTTAGCCTCCCTGCCGCCGTTAATCGCCCGTAGGCGTTGCGCCACTCATTCTTATGGCCCCTGGCGTTAATCGCCCGTAAGGCGATTGCGCCCACTCATTCTTCCTTAGCCCCACGCCGTTAATCGCCGTGGCGTTGCCGCCACTCATTCTTATGGCCCCCTGCTGCCGTTAATCGCCCGTAGGCGATTGCCGCCACTTCATTCTTATTTTCCCCTGCGCGTTAATCGCCGTTAAGGCGTTGCCATCACTCGTTCTTATGGCCCCCTGCCGCCGTTAATCGCGCGGGCGTTGCGCCCTCATTCTTATGGCTCCCTGCCGCCGTTAATCGCCGTTAAGGCGTTGCGCCACTCATTCTTATGGCCCCCTGCGTTATCGCCGTGGGCGTTGCGCCTCATTCTTATGGCCCCCCTGCCGCCGTTAATCGCCCGTGAGCGTTGCCGCCACCATTCTTATGCCTCCCCTGCCGCCGTTAATCGCCCGTAAGGCGATTGCGCCACTCATTCTTATCGCCCCCTGCGCCGTTAATCGCCGTAAGGCGTTGCCGCCCCTCATTCTTATGGCCCCCTGCCGCCGTTAATCGCCATAAAGGCGGTGCCGCCACTCATTCTTATGGCCTCCCTGCCGCGTTATTCGCCCGTAAAGCGTTGCGCCACCATTCTTATCGTCCCCTGCGTGGTGTCGCGTGAGCGTTGCCGCCACTCATTCTTATGGCCCCTGCCGCCGTTAATCGCCCGTAAGGCGTTGCGCCACTCTTCTTGTTTGCCTGCCGTTAATCGCCCGATAAGGCGTTGCGCCACTCATTCTTATGGCCCCTGCTGCGTTAATCGCCCGTAAAGCGTTGCGCCACTCATTCTTATGGCCCCCTGCCGCGTTAATCGCCCGTAAGGCGTTGCGCCACTCATTCTTCGCCGCCCCCTGCCGCCGTTAATCGCCCGTAAGGCGTTGCCGCCCGCCATTCGCCCTCCTTTCCCTGCCGCCGTTATTCGCCCGTAAGGCGTTACGCCGCCACTCATTCTTGTCGCCCCCTGCCGCCGTTAATCGCCGTGGGCGATTGCGCCTCATTCTTATGGCCCCTCTCCGCCGTTATCGCCCGTAAGGCGTTGCCGCCACTCATGCGCCCCCGCCGTTATCGCCGTAAGGCGTTGCCACTCATTCTTGTGGCCTCCCTGCCGCCGTTAATCGCCCGTAGGCGTTGCCGCCACTCATTCTTATGGCCCCCTGCTGCGCGTTAATCGCCGTAAGGCGTTGCCGCCACTCATTCTTATGGCTCCCCTGCCGCCGTTAATCGCCCGTAAGGCGTTGCGCCACTCATTCTTATAGCGCCGCCGCGCGTTAATCGCCTGTGCGTTGCGCCACTCATTCTTATGGCCCCCCCTGCGCCGTTAATCGCCGCAGGCGATTGCGCCACTCATTCTTATGGCCCCCTGCGCGTTAATCGCCGTAAACGTTGCGCCACTCATTCTTATCGCCTCCCTGCGCGTTATTCGCCCGTGAAGCGTTGCCGCCACTCATTCTTATGGCCCCCTTGCGCCCGTTAATCGCCCGCGGGCGTTGCAGCCACTCATTCTTATGGCCCCCCGCCGTTGTCGCCGTGAGCGATTGCCGCCTCATTCCTTAGCTCCCCTGCGCGTTAATCGCCCGTAAGGCGATTGCCGCCACTCATTCTTATGGCCTCCTGCGCCGTTAATCGCCCATAAGGCGATTGCCGCCACTCATTCTTATGGCCCCCCTGCCGCCGTTAATCGCCCGTAAGGCGATTGCCGCCACTCATTCTTATGGCCCTCCTGCCGCCGTTAATCGCCCGTAAGGCGATTGCCGCCACTCATTCTTATGGCCTCCCTGCCGCCGTTAATCGCCCGTAAGGCGATTGCCGCCACTCATTCTTATGGCCCCCTGCCGCCGTTAATCGCTCGTAAGGCGATTGCCGCCACTCATTCTTATCGCCTCCCTGCCGCCGTTAATCGCCCGTAAGGCGATTGCCGCCACTCATTCTTATCGCCCCCCTGCCGCCGTAAATCGCCCATAAGGCGATTGCCGCCACTCATTCTTATGGCCCTCCTGCCGCCGTTAATCGCCCGTAAGGCGATTGCCGCCACTCATTCTTATGGCCTCCCTACCGCCGTTAATCGCCCGTAAGGCGATTGCCGCCACTCATTCTTATGGCCTCCCTGCCGCCGTTAATCGCCCGTAAGGCGATTGCCGCCACTCATTCTTATGGCCTCCCTGCCGCCGTTAATCGCCCGTAAGGCGATTGCCGCCACTCATTCTTATGGCCTCCCTGCCGCCGTTAATCGCCCGTAAGGCGATTGCCGCCACTCATTCTTATGGCCTCCCTGCCGCCGTTAATCGCCGTAAGGCGATTGCCGCCACTCATTCTTATGGCCCCCCTGCCGCCGTTAATCGCCCGTAAGGCGATTGCCGCCACTCATTCTTATGGCCCCCTGCCGCCGTTAATCGCCGTAAGGCGATTGCCGCCACTCATTCTTATGGCCCCCCTGCCGCCGTTAATCGCCCGTAAGGCGATTGCCGCCACTCATTCTTATGGCCTCCCTGCCGCCGTTAATCGCCCGTAAGGCGATTGCCGCCACTCATTCTTATGGCCCCCCTGCCGCCGTTAATCGCCCGTAAGGCGATTGCCGCCACTCATTCTTATGGCCCCCCTGCCGCCGTTAATCGCCCGTAAGGCGATTGCCGCCACTCATTCTTATGGCCCCCCTGCCGCCGTTAATCGCCCGTAAGGCGATTGCCGCCACTCATTCTTATGGCCTCCCTGCCGCCGTTAATCGCCCGTAAGGCGATTGCCGCCACTCATTCTTATGGCCCCCCTGCCGCCGTTAATCGCCCGTAAGGCGATTGCCGCCACTCATTCTTATCGCCTCCCTGCCGCCGTTAATCGCCCGTAAGGCGATTGCCGCCACTCATTCTTATCGCCCCCCTGCCGCCGTTAATCGCCCGTAAGGCGATTGCCGCCACTCATTCTTATCGCCCCCCTGCCGCCGTTAATCGCCCGTAAGGCGATTGCCACCACTCATTATTATTGCCCCTCTGCCGTCGTTAATCATCTGTAAGGCGATTGCCGCCACTCATTCTTATCGCCCCCCTACCGCCGTTAATCGCCCGCAAGGCGATTGCCGCCACTCATTCTTATCACCTTCCTGCCGCCATTAATCGCCCGTGAGCGTTGCGCCACTTTCATTGCTTGTAGCTCACTGCCCGTTAATCGCCCGTAAAGGCGGTGCCTGCCTCGTTCTTATGGCCTCCTGCCGCCGTTAATCGCCCGTAAGGCGGTGCGCATTCTTATGGCCTCCCTGCCGCCGTTAATCGCCCGTAAGGCGATTGCCGCCACTCATTCTTATGGCCCCCTGCCGCCGTTAATCGCCCGTAAGGCGATTGCCGCCACTCATTCTTATGGCCCCCTGCCGCCGTTAATCGCCCGTAAGGCGATTGCTGCCACTCATTCTTATCGCCCCCCTGCCGCCGTTAATCGCCCGTAAGGTGATTGCGCGCCCTCTCTTATGGCCTCCTGCGCGGGTGTCCGCCCGTAAGGCGTTGCGCCCTTCGTCTTATGGCCTCCCTACCGCCGTTAATCGCCCGTAAGGTGATTGCCGCCACTCATTCATATGGCCTCCCTACCGCCGTTAATCGCCCGTAAGGCGATTGCTGCCACTCATTCTTATGGCCTCCCTGCCGCCATTAATCGCCCGTAAGGCGATTGCCGCCACTCATTCTTATGGCCTCCCTGCCGCCGTTAATCGCCCGTAAGGCGATTGCCGCCACTCATTCTTATGGCCTCCCTGCCGCCGTTAATCGCCGGTAAGGCGATTGCCGGCACTCATTCTTATGGCCTCACTGCCGCCGTTAATCGCCCGTAAGGCGATTGCCGCCACTCATTCTTATGGCCCCCCTGCCGCCGTTAATCGCCCGTAAGGCGATTGCCGCCACTCATTTTTGTCGCCTCCCTGCCGCCGTTAATCGCCCGTAAGGCGATTGCCGCCACTCATTCTTATGGCCTCCCTGCCGCCGTTAATCGCCCGTAAGGCGATTGCCGCCACTCATTCTTATGGCCTCCCTGCCGCCGTTAATCGTCCGTAAGGCGATTGCCGTGACTCATTCTTATCGCCCCCCTGCCGCCGTTAATCGCCCGTAAGGCGATTGCCGCCACTCATTCTTATGGCCCCCCTGCCGCCGTTAATCGCCCGTAAGGCGATTGCCGCCACTCATTCTTATGGTCCCCTTGCCGCCGTTAATCGGCCGTAAGGCGATTGCCGCCACTCATTCATTCTGGCCCCCCTGCCGCCGTTAATCGCCCGTAAGGCGATTGCCGCCACTCATTCTTATGGCCTCCCTGCCGCCGTTAATCGCCCGTAAGGCGATTTCCGCCACTCATTCTTATGGCCCCCCTGCCGCCGTTAATCGCCCGTAAGGCGATTGCCGCCACTCATTCTTATCGCCTCCCTGCCGCCGTTATTCGCCCGTAAGGCGATTGCCGCCACTCATTCTTATCGCCACCCTGCCGCCGTTAATCGCCCGTAAGGCGATTGCCGCCACTCATTCTTATGGCCCCCTTACCGCCGTTAATCGCCCGTAAGGCGATTGCCGCCACTCATTCTTATGGCCCCCCTGCCGCCGTTAATCGCCCTTAAGGCGATTGCCGCCACTCATTCTTATCGCCTCCCTGCCGCCGTTAATCGCCCATAAGGCGATTGCCGCCACTCATTCTTATCGCCTCCCTGCCGCCGTTAATCACCCGTAAGGCGATTGCCGCCACTCATTCTTATGGCCCCCCTGCCGCCGTTAATCGCCCGTAAGGCGATTGCCTCCACTCATTCTTATGGCCTCCCTGCTGCCGTTAATCGCCCGTAAGGCGATTGCCGCCACTCATTCTTATGGCCTCCCTGCCGCCGTTAATCGCCCGTAAGGCGATTGCCGCCACTCATTCTTATCGCCTCCCTGCCGCCGTTAATCGCCCGTAAGGCGATTGCCGCCACTCATTCTTATGGCCCCCCTGCCGCCGTTAATCGCCCGTAAGGCGATTGCCGCCACTCATTCTTATGGCCTCCCTGCCGCCGTTAATCGCCCGTAAGGCGATTGCCGCCACTCATTCTTATGGCCTCCCCTGCGCGGTGTCGCCCGTAAGGCGATTACGCCCTCATTTATAGCCTCCCTGCATGGGTGTTGTCGCTGCGTAAGGTGATTGCCGCCACTCATTCTTATCGCCTCCCTGCCGCCGTTAATCGCCCGTAAGGCGATTGCCGCCACTCATTCTTATCGCCTCCCTGCCGCCGTTAATCGCCCGTAAGGCGATTGCCGCCACTCATTCTTATGGCCCCCCTACCGCCATTAATCGCCCGTAAGGCGATTGCCGCCACTCATTCTTATGGCCTCCCTGCCGCCGTTAATCGCCCGTAAGGCGATTGCCGCCACTCATTCTTATGGCCTCCCTGCCGCCGTTAATCGCCCGTAAGGCGATTACCGCCACTCATTCTTATCGCCTCCCTGCCGCCGTTAATCGCCCGTAAGGCGATTGGCGCCACTCATTCTTATGGCCCCCCTGCCACCGTTAATCGCCCGTAAGGCGATTGCCGCCACTCATTCTTATGGCCCCCCTGCCGCCGTTAATCGCCCGTAAGGCGATTGCCGCCACTCATTCTTATGGCCCCCCTGCCGCCGTTAATCGCTCGTAAGGCGATTGCCGCCAATCATTCTTATCGCCTCCCTGCCGCCGTTATTCGCCCGTAAGGCGATTGCCGCCACTCATTCTTATCGCCCCCCTGTCGCCGTTAATCGCCCATAAGGCGATTGCCGCCACTCATTCTTATGGCCCCCCTGCCGCCGTTTATCGCCCGTAAGGCGATTGCCGCCACTCATTCTTATGTCCCTCCTGCCGCCGTTAATCGCCCGTAAGGCGATTGCCGCCACTCATTCTTGCCAGCACTCCTACCGCCGTTATGCTCGGCAAAGCGTTGCGCCACTCATTCTTATGGCCCCCCTGCGCGTTTATCGCCCGTAAGGCGTTACGCCACTCATTGCCCTTAAGCCCCCTGCCGCCGTTAATCGCCATAAAGGCGATTGCACGCCACTCATTCTTATATGGCACTCCCCTGCGCCTTGCGTTAATCGCCGTAAAGCGTTACCGCCCACTCATTCTTATGGCCTCCCCTGCATGCCGTTAATCGCCCGTAGGCGATTGCCCCCACTCATTCTTATAGCCTCCCCTGCCGCCGTTAATCGCCCGTAAGCGTTACGCGCCACCTCGTCTTAGCAGCCTCCCTGCGCCGTTAATCGCCACGTATTAAAGGCGTTGCGCCCGCACTCATTCTTATGGCCTCTTTATGCCGCCGTTAATCGCCCGTAAAAGCGTTGCCCGCCACTCATTCTTATGGCCTCCCTGCGCCGTTAATCGTCCGTCAGGCGATTGCGTGACTCATTCTTATCGCCCCCTGCCGCCGTTAATCGCCCGTAAGGCGATTGCCGCCACTCATTCTTATGGCCTCCCTGCCGCCGTTAATCGCCCGTAAGGCGATTGCCGCCACTCATTCTTATGGTCTCCCTGCCGCCCTTAATCGCCCATAAGGCGATTGCCGCCACACATTCTTATGGCCTCCCTGCCGCCGTTAATCGCCCGTAAGGCGATTGCCGCCACTCATTCTAATGGCCTCCCTGCCGCCGTTAATCGCCCGTAAGGCGATTGCTGCCACTCGTTCTTATGGCCCCCCTGCCGCCGTTAATCGCCCGTAAGGCGATTGCCGCCACTCATTCTTATGGCCCCCCTGCCGCCGTTAATCGCCCGTAAGGCGATTGCCGCCACTCATTCTTATGGCCTCCCTGCCGCCGTTAATCGCCCATAAGGCGATTACTGCCACTCATTCTTATGGCCCCCCTGCCGCCATTAATCGCCCGTAAGGCGATTGCCACCACTCATTCTTATCGCCTCCCTGCCGCCGTTAATCGCCCGTAAGGCGATTGGCGCCACTCATTCTTATGGCCCCCCTGCCACCGTTAATCGCCCGTAAGGCAATTGCCGCCACTCATTCTTATGGCCCCCCTGCCGCCGTTAATCGCCCGTAAGGCGATTGCCGCCACTCATTCTTATGGCCCCCCTGCCGCCGTTAATCGCCCGTAAGGCGATTGCCGCCACTCATTCTTATGACCTCCCTGCCGCCGTTAATCACCTGTAAGGCGATTGCCGCCACTCATTCTTATGGCCCCCCTGCCGCCGTTAATCGCCCGTAAGGCGATTGCCGCCACTCATTCTTATGGCACTCCCTGCCGCCGTTAATCGCCCGTAAAGCGTTGCACGCCACTTTCATTCTTATGGCCTCCCTGCCGCCGTTAATCGCCACGTAAGCGTTGCGCCACTCATTCTTATATGGCCTCCCCTGCGCGTTAATGCGCCCGTAAAGGCGTTACCACTTCATTCTTATGGCCCCCTGTATGCTTGCGTTAATCGCCCGTAAAGAGCGTTGCGCCACTTTCATTCTTATGGCCCCTGCGCCGTTGTCGCCCGTGAGCGATTGCACGCCCGCACTCATTCATATGGCCTCCCTACCGCCGTTAATCGCCCGTAAGGCGATTGCCGCCACTCATTCTTATGGCCTCCCTGCCGCCATTAATCGCCCGTAAGGCGATTGCCACCACTCATTCTTATGGCCTCCCTGCCGCCGTTAATCGCCCGTAAGGCGATTGCCGCCACTCATTCTTATGGCCTCCCTGCCGCCGTTAATCGCCGGTAAGGCGATTGCCCGCACTCATTCTTATGGCCTCACTGCCGCCGTTAATCGCCCGTAAGGCGATTGCCGCCACTCATTCTTATCGCCCCCCTGCCGCCGTTAATCGCCCGTAAGGCGATTGCCGCCACTCATTCTTATGGCCTCCCTGCCGCCGTTAATCGCCCGTAAGGCGATTGCCGCCACTCATTCTTTTGGCCCCCCTTCCGCCGTTAATCGCCCGTAAGGCGATTGCCGCCACTCATTCTTATCGCCTCCCTGCCGCCGTTAATCGCCCGTAAGGCGATTGCCGCCACTCATTCTTATCGCCCCCCTGCCGCCGTTAATCGCCCGTAAGGCGATTGCCGCCACTCATTCTTCTGGCCTCCCTGCCGCCGTTAATCGCCCGTAAGGCGGTACGCCACTGTTCTTATAGCCTCCCTGCGCCGTTATGTCGCTTCGTAAGCGTTTTACCACAATTCGCCGCCGGCCCCCTGCCACGTTAATCGCCCGTAAGGCGATTGCCGCCCACTCATTTTATGGCACTCCCTGCCGCCGTTAATACGCCCGTGGCGATTGCCGCCACTCATTCTTATGGCCCCCTTGCCGCCGTTAGTCGCCCGTAAGGCGATTGCCGCCACTCATTCTTATGGCCCCCCTGCCGCCGTTAATCGCCCGTAAGGCGATTGCCGCCACTCATTCTTATGGCCTCCCTGCCGCCGTTAATCGCCCGTAAGGCGTTGCGCATCACTCGTGCTTATAGCGCTCCCTGCGCCCGTTAATAAGCCCGTGAGCGTTGCGCCACTTCATTCTTATGGCCTCCTGCCGCCGTTAATGCGCCCGTGAGCGTTGCCGCCACGCATTCTTATGGCACTCCTGCGCCGTTAATCGCCCGTAGGCGATTGCCGCCACTCATTCTTTTGGCTCCCCTGCCGCCGTTAATCGCTCGTAAGGCGATTGCCGCCACTCATTCTTATCGCCTCCCTGCCGCCGTTAATCGCCCGTAAGGCGATTGCCGCCACTCATTCTTATCGCCCCCCTGTCGCCGTTAATCGCCCATAAGGCGATTGCCGCCACTCCTTCTTATGGCCCCCCTGCCGCCGTTAATCTCCCGTAAGGCGATTGCCGCCACTCATTCTTATGGCCCTCCTGCCGCCGTTAATCGCCCATAAGGCGATTGCCGCCACTCATTCTTATGGCCCTCCTGCCGCCGTTAATCGCCCGTAAGGCGATTGCCGCCACTCATTCTTATGGCCCCCCTGCCGCCGTTAATCGCCCGTAAGGCGATTACCGCCACTCATTCTTATGGCCCCCTGCCGCTGTTAATCGCCCGTAAGGCGATTGCCGCCACTCATTCTTATCGCCTCCCTGCCGCCGTTAATCGCCCGTAAGGCGATTGCCGCCACTCATTCTTATGGCCCCCCTGCCGCCGTTAATTGCCCGTAAGGCGATTGCCGCCACTCATTCTTATGCCTCCTGCCGCCGTTAATCGCCCGTAAGCGTTACGCCACTCATTCTTATGCCTCCCTGCCGTTAATCGCCCGTAAAGCGTTGCCGCCACTCATTCTTATGGCCCCCTGCCGCCGTTAATCGCCCGTGAGCGATTGCCGCACTCATTCTTATAGCCCCCCTGCCGCCGTGTCGCCGTAGGCGTTGCCGCCACTCATTCTTATGGCCCCCCTGCGTTAATCGCCCGTAGGCGTTGCGCCACTTCATTCTTATGGCCCCCTGCCGCCGTTAATCGCCCGTAAGGCGATTGCCGCCACTCATTCTTATGGCCCCCTGCCGCCGTTAATGTCGCCCGTAAGGCGTTGCCGCCACTCATTCTTATCGCCCCTGCCGCCGTTAATCGCCCGTGAGCGATTGCCGCCACTCATTCTTATTTGCCGCCATCGCCCGTAAAACGGTGCGCCACTCATTCTTATCGCCCCCTGCCGCCGTTAATCGCCCGTGAGCGATTGCACCCTCATTCTTATGGCCCCCTGCCGCCGTTAATCGCCCGTAAGGCGTTGCGCCCACCATTCTTATGGCCCCCCTACCGCCATTCGCCGTAAGCGTTACGCCACCTCATTCTGCCAGCCCCCCTGCCGGTGTCGCCCGTAAGGCATTGCGCCACTCATTCTTATGGCCTCCCCTGCCGCCGTTATTCGCCGTGAGCGTTACGCCACTCATTCTTATCGCGCCTGCGCGTTAATTGCCCGTGAGCGTTGCGCCATTCTTTCTTTACCGCCGTTATTGCGTCGCCCGTGGCGTTGCGCCACTCATTCTTATAGCCCCCGCGTTAATCGCCCGTGCGGTGCCGCCACTCATTCTTATGGCCTCCCTGCCGCCGTTAATTGCTTCCGTAAACGTTGCCGCCACTCATTCTTATCGCCCCCTGCGCGTTGTGCCGCGAGCGTTGCGCCACTCATTCTTAGCCCCCCCTGCCGCGTTAATCGCCCATGGCGGTGCCCCGCTCATTCTTATAGCCTCACCGCGTGGCCGTCGCCCGTGAGCGTTGCCGCCACCATTTCGCGGCCCCCCTGCGCCGTTAATGTGCCCGTGGCGTTGCGCCATATTCTTCCCCCTGCGCTGCGTCGCCAGGGCGATTGCCGCCACTCATTCTTATCGCCTCCCTGCCGCCGTTAATCGCGCAGGCGTTACCCTCATTCTTATCGCCTCCCCTGCGCAGTTAATCGCCCGTAAAGCGTTCGCCGCCACTCATTCTTATGGCCCCCTGCACCGTTATCGCCCTGGTGCCTCACTTTTCTGCCTCTCCGCCGCCGTTAGTTCGCCCGTGTAAAGCGTTGCGCCACTCATTCTTATCGCCTCCCTGCTGCCGTTGATCGCCCGTGGCGATGCGCCACTCATTCTTATGGCCCCCCTGCCGCCGTTAATCGCCCGTAAGGCGTTGCGCCACTCATTCTTATGGCCCCCCTGCGCGTTTCGGCCAGCGTGGCGGTTGCGCCACTCGTTTTCTTATGGCCCCCTGCCGTTAATCGCCATCAGGCGTTTGCGCTCACTCATTCTTATGATTTTACGCCGTTATTCGCGTGAGCGGTTGCCGCCACTCGTTCTTATAGCCCCCTGCCGCCGTTAATGCTTAAAACGATTGCCCGCCACTTTCATTCTTACGCTCCCCTTACCAATCTTATCCTCATTCTTATAGCCCCCCTGCCTTGCGTTAATAGCTTCCATAAGGCGATTGCACTTCTCATTCTTTATATTTTACGCCGTTCATCACCGTGGCTGATTACGCCACTCATTCTGTATTTTACTGCGCATGGTTAATGGTGATTGCTCACTCATTCTTATGGCCCCTTTGCATCGCCGTCAAGGCGTTGCATCTCATTCACCCGTGAGATTTTGCCGCCACTCATTCTTCCCCATGGCCCACTCACGCGTTAATGCGTGGCCTGATTTATCCCTCATTCTTATATTTACCGCCGTTAATCGCCCGTCAGGCGATTGCCGCCACTCATTCTTATGGCCTACCGCGTTAATCGCCACGGTGCCGTTCTTAAAGCCCCTGCACGCCGTTAATCGCTTCCGTGGCGATTGCCGCCCACTGTTCTTATCGCCTCCTGCCGCCGTTGTTGGCCCGTGGGCGATTGCCGCCTGTTTCTTGTCGCCCCTGCGCGTTAACGTCGCCCATTGAGCGGTTCCGCCACTCATTCTTATGGCCCCCCTACCATGGGTTAATAATCGCTTCCGTGAAGCCGTTGCGCCCGCATTCGCCCTTAGCCCCCTGCGCGTTGGTAGCCGTGCGGCGTTGCGCCTCATTCGCTCCCTGCTGGTGTCGCCGTAAAGCGTTACGCCACTGTTCTTATTTTTACTTGCGTTAATGACCGCCCGTAAAGGCGGTACGCCATATTCTTATGCCTCTGCACCGTTAATCGCCTGGCGGCGTTACGCCTGTATCGCCTCCTGCCTGCGTTAATCGCCCGTGAGCGTGCCCGCCATTCTTATGCTGTTTACCGCGTTAATGCCGTGGCGTTGCCGCCACTCATTTTGCCGCATCGCCCGTGGCGTTGCCGCCGCACCATTCTTATGGCCCCCCTGCCGCCGTTAATCTGCCGTGAGCGATTGCGCCACTCATTCTTATGGCCCCCCTGCATGGGTAATCGCCCGTGGGCGATTGCGCCACTCATTCTTATGGCCCCCTGCCGCCGTTAACGTCGCCCGTCAGGCGGTACCTCCTCTCATTCTTATGGCCCGCGGGTATTCGCCCGTAAAACGTGCCGCCGCTCGGTTCGCGGCCCCCCCTGCGCAGGTTAATGTGGCAGGCGATTGCCGCCCTTTCATTCTGCCAGCCCCCCTGCGCATTTAATCGCCCGTAAAGCGATTGCCGCCACTCATTCTTATAGCCTCCCTGCGCGCGTTAATACCGCCCGTAAAACGTTTGCGCCACTCATTGCTGGCCCCCCTGCGCCGTTAATCGCCGTAAGCGTTGCATACTGTTCTTGCCGCCTCCCTGCACGCGTTATCGCGTCAGGCGCGTTGCCGCCACTCATTCTTATCGCCTCCCTGCGCCGTTAATCGCCCGCATGGCGATGCCGCCACTCATTCTTGCTGGCCCCCCTTCCGCCGTTAATCGCCAAGCGATGCCGCCACTCATTCTTATGGCCCCTGCGCAGTGCGGCCGCCCGTAAAGCGTTGCGCCTCATTCTTATGGCCCCCCCCTGCGCGTTAATCGCCCGTCAGGCGTTGCGCCACTCATTCTTATAGCTTTTACTGCCGCGGTTAATCGCCGTCAGGGCGTTGCCTCCTTTCATTCTTATGGCCCCCTGCCAGCGTTCGTCCGCCAGCGTTGCCGCCCTCAGGTGGCCCCGCCCGTGAGCAGGTGCATCACCCTCATTCTTATGGCCCCCTGCCGCCGTTAATCGCCATGATGCGCGCCATCATTACCTGCACGCCGTTATGTCGCCCGTAAAACGTTGCGCCGCATTCGCCATATTTCTACCGCCATTAATGCATGCCGTGGCGTTGCGCCACTCATTCTTATGGCCCCCTGCCGCCGTTAATAGCCGTGAGCGATTGCGCCTCATTGCCGCAGCCTCCCTGCGCGTTTAATGGCCCGTGAGCGTTGCGCTCATTCTTCCCCCCACCACGCGTTAATCGCCCGTGAGCGTTGCCGCCACTCATTCTTATGGCCCCCCTACCGCCGTTCGTCGCCGTGGTGCCATCACTCATTTATGGCCCCCTGCACTTGCGTTAATAAGCCGTGAGCAGGTTGCATCACCCCTATTCTGCTGGCCTCCCTTGCCGTTAATCGCCCGTGAGCGATGCCGCCACTCATTCTTATGGCCCCCTGCAACGTTAATACGCCGCGAAACGTGCCGCCCACTACATTCCCTTAGCCCCTGCACCGTTGTCGCCCGTAAAACGTTACGCCACTCGTGCCTGCAAGCCCCCCGCGTTGGCGTAGGCATTACGCCACTCATTCTTGCCTTTACCGCCGTGCCTTCACCGTGAAAAAGCGTTGCCGCCACTCATTCTTAAGCCCCCTGCGCCGTTAATGCGCTGCGGCGGTGCACGCCCACTCATTCTTGTAGCCACCTGCCGCGTTCAGCATCGCCCGTAAAGCGCGCCGCATTCTTAACCCCCCCCTGCGCGTTAATCGCTTCGCCGCGTTGCGCCACTCATTCTTATGGCCCCCCTACGCGTTAATGCGCTGGCAGGCGGTACGCCACTCATTCTTATGGCCCCTACGTTAATAAACCCGTAAAGCGTTACGCTTACTCATTCTTCTGGCCTCCCCTGCACGCGCCCGTTAATCACGTAAGCGTTGCGCCACTGTTATGGCCCCTACGTTGGCATCGCCGTAAGCATTACATCCCTTTATCGCCTCCCTACGCCGTTAATCGCCGCAGGCGATTGCGCCTCATTCTTAACCGCCTCCCTGCCGCCGTTAATCGCCCGTAAAGCGTGCGCCACTCATTCTTATGGCCCCTGCCGTTAATAAACCCGTAAAACGTTGCTCCTCATTCTTCGCGGCTCCCCACTACGCCGTTAACTTCGCCATGCGTTGCCCACTCCGTTCGCGGCTCCCTGCCGCCGTTAATCGCCCGTAAGGCGATTGCATCACTCATTCTTATCGCCTCCCTGCCGCCGTTAATCGCACGTAAGGCGTTGCGCCACTCATTCTTATGGCCCCCCTGCCGCCCGTTAATCGCCCGTGGGCGATTGCCGCCACTCTCTTATGGCCCCCCCTGCGCGTTAATCGCCCGTGGGCGTTGCGCTGCATTCTTGTCTTCCTGCGCCGTTATTCGCCCGTAAGAGCGATTGCCGCTTACTCATTCTTATCGCTTACGCCGTTAATCGCCCGTGAGCGTTGCCTTACCTAAAGCCCTTATAGCCCCCCGCGTTAATACGCCCGTGGCGTTGCGCGCTCATTCTTCCTTATTTTGCCGCCGTTAATCGCCCGTGGCGTTACATACTCATTCTTATAGCTCCCTGCCGCCGTTAATCGCCAGTAAAGGCGGTACGCCACGTCTTAGCCCCCCCTGCCGCCGACCATCACGCCCGTAGCGTTGCACGCCACCTCATTCTTATCGCGCCTGCGCCGTTAATCGCCCGTGAGCGATTGCCCGCCACTCATTCCGCTATCCCCCCACGCGCGTTAATCGCCCATGCTGTTTGATACTTGCTCCTCATTCTTTTGGCCTCCCTGCCGTTAATTGCCCGTGGTGCGCCCGCTCATTACCCAGCGGCCTCCTGCCGCCGTTAATCGCCCGTGAGCACGTTCGCCATCACTCATTCTTATGGCCCCCCCTACGCGGGTGGCTCTTACGTAAAGGCGATGCGCCTCTTCTTCTGCTTCCCCTGCCGCGTTAATCGCGCCATGGTGCCGCCATTCTTATCGCCCTGCCGCCCGTTAATGTCGCCCGTAAAGCGGTGCGCCACTCATTATGCTTTACGCGTGTCGCCAGCAGGCATTGCCGCCCACTCATTTTGCCAGCCCCCACTACCGCGTTGCGTGGCCGTGGCGATTGCCGCCCACTCATTATCATGGCCTCTGCCGCCGTTAATCGCCCGTAGGCGGTGCACGCCCACTCATTCTTGCTTTACGCGTTAATCGCCCGTGGCGGTGCCGCCACTAATTCTTCCTCCCTGCCGCCGTTAATCGCCCGTGGCGTTGCGCGCCTCATTTCACCGCCATCCCTGCAGCATTAATCGCCGCCAAAGCGTTGCCGCCACTCATTCTTATGGCCCCCCTGCCTTGAATTAATCGCCGTAAAGCGATTGCCGCCACTATAGCACTCCTGCACGCGTTAACGTCGCCCGTGGCTGATTCTTATGGCCCCCCTGCGCGTTGCATCGCCCGTAAAGGCTGATGCCGCCATTCTTATGGCCCCCTGCCGCCGTTAATATTGCGCGATGCCCTTATATTCTTATAGCCCCTGCCGCCGTTAGCATCGCCGTAAGCGTTACCGCCGCCTCGCTACGCCGCGCCTCCCTACGCCCGGTATTCGCCCGTAAAACGTTACGCCACCATCTCCACTCGCCCCCCTGTCGCGTTAATCGCCCATAAAGCGATTGCACCCTCAATGCTTATGGCCCCCCTGCGCGTTAATATTACGTCCAGGCGTTGCGCCTCATTCTTATGGCCCCTCCTGCGCCGTTAATGCGCCCGTAAAAGAGCATTGCCGCACTATTCTTATGGCCCCCTGCGCGTTGTACTTCCGTATAAGCGTTACGCCACTATTCTTACCAGCACTCCTGCCGCCGTTCGTCGCCCGTGTAAAGCGTGCAGCCACTCATTCTTATAGCCCCCCTGCACTTGCGTTAATCGCCCGTAAGCGTTACGCCCACTCATTCAACACCTGCGTTGTCGCCGTAAGCGTGCCGCCCTCATTCTTATGGCCCCCTGCACGCCGTTGGCCTTCGCGTAAGCGTTACGCCCTCATTCTGCGGCTTTACGCGTGTCGCCATGGCTTGACCCGCACCCTGTTCGCCGCCCCCTGCCTGCTGCGTTAATCGCCCGTAAAGCGATGCGCCCACTTTCATTCTTATTTACACGCCGTTATCTTCCGCGAGCGATTGCCGCCGCATGCTGCGCCCCCTGCGCGTTAATCGCCCGTAAGAGCGTTGCCGCTCACTCATTATCGCACCTGCGCCGTTATTCGCCACGTGAGCTTTTGATGCCGCCACTCATTCTTATCGCCCCCCCCTGCGCGTTGTCTTGCATCAGGCGATTGCCCGCCACCATTCTTATGGCCCCCCTACGCCATTGCGTCATGTGGCGGTGCCGCCACTCATTCTTATGGCCCCCCCATGAATTCAATCGCCCGTAAAGCCGGTGCGCCACTTTCATTCTTCGCTTTCCTACCGCCGTTAATAAACCGGCGGCGTTACGCGCTCAATGCCGAGCCCCCTGCGGTGCAATGCTTGCATCAAGCGTTGCCGCCACTCATTCTTATCGCCCTGCGCGTTATTCGCCCGTGAGCGATTACGCCACTCATTCTTCCTTCTGCCCCCTGTTGCGTTAATCGCCCGCCAAAGGCGATGCCTTTTCATTCTTATATTTTGCATTATCGCCCGTGGCGTTACCGCCACTGTTCTGCCAGCCTCACGCGTTATTAGCCCGTAAAACGTTGCCGCCCACTCATTCTTATGGCCCCACTACCGCCGTTAATCGCCCGTAAGCGTTGCCGCCCTCATTCTTGCTGGCCTCACGCGCGTTAATCGCCGTAGGCCGCGCCTGTTCATTACCGGCCCCCCCGCCACGCCGTTAATCGCCCGTAAGGCGATTGCCGCCCTTTCGTTATGGCTCCCCACCTGGCGTTCAATGCTTCAAAACGTTGCACTTCATTCTTATAGCCCCCCTGCTGCGCGTTAATGTCGACCGTGAACACCGCCACTGTTCTTATAGCCCCTGCGCGTTAATGTCGCCGTAAGCGTTACCCGCCACTCATCACCCATAGCCCCCGCGTTGCCGCCCGTAAGCGTTACGCCACTCATTCTGTATTTTGCGCGTTCGCCCGTGAAGCGATTGCGCACTGGTTGCCCGGCTGCGCGTTGGCGCGTCGCGTAAACGTGCCGCCACTCATTCTTATAGCCCCCCCTGCCGCGTTAATCGCCCGTGAGCATTGCGCCACTCATTCTTATGGCCCCCCTGCCGCCCGTTAATCGCCATAAAGCGTTACCGCCACTTTTCTTTACGCCCCCTGCGCCCGTTAATCGCCTGGTGGCGTTGCGCCACTCATTCTTATCGGGCTCCCCTGCGCGTTAATGCCCGTAAATGCGCCACTCATTCTTATGGCCTCCTGCGCCGTTAATAGCCGTAGAGCGTTACGCCACTCATTCTTATGCCTCCCACGCCGTGCCTTGCCGTTACGCCACTACATTCTTATCGCCTCCTGCCGCCGTTATCGCTCGTGGCGCGCCCACTATATTCTTATAGCCCCCCTGCCACCGTTAATATCGCCGCGTTGCCGCCGCCTCTCATTCTTATGGCCTCCCTGCGCGTTGTCGCCCGTAAAGGCGTTGCCGCCACTCATTCTTATGGCCCCCCTGCCGCCTTATCGCCCGTAAGCGTTACGGCCACTCTTTATTATGGCCTCTACGCCGTTGTCGCCGCGGCGATGCCTCACTCATTGTATAGCCTCCACACGCGTTGTTGCCGTAAGGCGATTGCCGCCACTCATTCTTGTTTCGCCGTTAGTCGCCGTGGCGTTGCGCCTCATTCTTCCTGCCGCGTTGTGCGGCGTTGCCGCCACTCGTTCTTCTCCATGAAGCCGCTGCGTTAAGCCGCAAGTGGCGTTGCATCACTTTCTTCTTGCACTCCTGCGCGTTAAGTCTTCCGGGCGGTGCCGCACTCGTTCTGCCTTTTCCTGCGCCGTTGTCGCCCGTGAGCGTTGCGCCACTGTTCTTATGGCCTCCCTGCTGCCGGTTAATCGCCGGTAAAGTTGCCATTATTATGGCCCCCGCCGTTGTGTTCGCGTAAGGCGTTACGCCACTCATTCTGCCGCTCCTGCGCGTTGTCGCCGTAAGGCGTTGCCGCCGCTCATTCTTGCTGTTTGCGCGTTTGTCGCCGTGAGCGTTGCGCCACCATTCTTGCCAGCTCTGCTGCCGTTAATGCCGGTGGCGTTGCATCTCATTCTTGTGGCTCTCTGCATGGTTGGTGCCGTGAGCGTTGCGCCTCATTCTGCTTATCTGCGCGGTTTCGCCGTGGGCGTTGCGCCACTCATTCTTGCTGGCCCCGCGTTAATCGCCCGTGAGGCGTTGCGCCACTGTTCTTATGGCTTCCCTGCGCGCGTTGTCTTCCGTGGCGTTGCACTCATTCGCCCCGTGGCGTTGTCGCCCGCAGGTTGCGTTACTTTTCATTCTTATGCTTCTGCCGTTAATCGCCGTAGGCGTGTCGCCACTATTCTTATGGCCTTTCTGCGCGTTTATTGTCGCCATTTGTTTGCCGTGGCGTTGCGCCACTCTGTTCTTGGCGCTCACGGCGCGTTGTCTTGCGTGGGCGTTGCCTCATTATGGCTTCGCGGTGCGCTCACTTCCGTGGCGTTGCGCCACTCATTCTTATGGACGCACGCGGTTAGCCTGCGCCCGTGGCGTTACGCCCTGTTCTTATAGCCCCCCTGCGCGCCATCGCCCGTGAGCGTTGCGCTCACTGTTCTTATGGCCCCTGCGCCGTTGTCGCCCGTGGGGATGGATCGTTTCCGCCGCAGGCGTTGGTCATTCTTATCGGCCCCTTGCCGGTTTAATCGCGTGGCGTTGCCTTATTATGGCCCCCTGCGCGTTAATCGCCCGTAAGGCGATTGCCGCCCTCTATTCTTATGGCCCCGCGGTTAATCGCCCGTGGCGTTGCGCCGTCTTATGGCCCCCTGCGCGTTATTTCTTCGTGGCGGTTGCGTCTCATTCTTGTGCCTCCCTGCAGCGTTATTCGCCCGTGGGCGTTGCCGCCACTCATTCTTATTTTGCCGCCTGGTTGTCGCCCGTGAGCGTTGCCGCCACTCGTTCTTATAGCCCCCTGCGCGTTAATCGCCGTAGGAGGTTACGCCAGTCATTCTTGGCTGCGCCCTGCGCGTTGTCGCCCGTGGTGTTGCCGCTATTCTTATGGCTTTTACGCCGTTAATCGCCCGTAAAGGGCGTTACGCCACTCATTCTTATCGCCTCCCTGCGCCGTTAATATCGCGTGGCGTTGCATCCACTCGCTGCTCCTTTCTGCCGTTAATCGCCCGTAAAGGCGTTTTGCCGCCACTCAATGCTTCTGCACTTGTTAATTGCCCGTAAGCGTTGCGCCTGTTCTTGCCTCCCCTGCCGCCGTTTCGCCATTAAGGCGTTTGCGCCACCATTCTTATGCTTCTCCCTGCATTCGCCCGTGAGGCGTTGCGCCACTCATTCTTATGGCCCCTGCGCGTTAATGCCGCTTAAAGCGTTGCCTTACTGTTCTTCGCTTTACGCGGTGTTATTTCGCAGGCGTTACGCCACTCATTCTTCTCGCCTCCCTGCGCGTTAATGCGCCCGTAAGGTGTTGCGCCCTCATTCTTATAGCCCCCCTGCGCGCGTTAGCGCCTGTAAAGCGTTGCTCGCCTCTGGTTATGGCCCCCCCTGCACCCGTTAATAGCCCGTGGCGGTGCGCCCCTCATTGCTGGCCCCCTGCCGCCGTTAATCGCCCGTAAGGCGGTTGCCGCCACTCATTCTTATGGCCTCCTGCGCCGTTAATCGGCGTAAGGCGTGCCGCCACTCATTCTTATGGCCTCCTGCCGCCGTTAATACGCCGTGAGCGATTTACGCCACTCATTCTTATAGCCCCCTGCGCGCGTTAATCGCCGTAAGCGTTGCGCCACTCATTCTTATGGCCCCCCTGCCGCCGTTAATCGCCCGTAAGCGTTACGCCACTCATTCTTATAGCCTCCCTGCGCCGTTAATTGCCCGTGGCGATTCCGCCACTCATTCTTATGGCCTCCCTGCGCCGTTAATTGCCGTGAAGCGTTGCGGCCACTCATTCTTATGGCCCCCCCTGCCGCCGTTAATCGCCCGTGGCGTTGCGCCACTCATTCTTGCTCGCCTCCCCTGCCGTTAATCGCCCCGTGAGCGTTGCCGCCACTCATTCTTATCGCCTCCTGCACGCCGTTAATCGCCCGTGGGCGTTGCGCCACTCATTCTTATGGCCCCCTACGCGTTAATGATAAGCCGTGGCGTTGCGCCACTCATTCTTATGGCCTCCTGCCGCCGTTAATCGCCCGTAAAGGCGGTTACGCCCACTCATTATTGCCTCCCCTGCACGCCGTTAATCGCCCGTAAGCGTTGCCGCCATTCTTGCCGCTGCTTTGCCGTTAATCGCCCGTAAAGCGTTGCCTCCACTCGTCATTCTTAAGCCACTCCCTGCGCCGTTAATCGCCCGTAAAGCGTTACGCCCACTCATTCTTATCGCCTCCCTGCGCCCGTTATTCGCCGTAAAATTGCCGCCACTCGTTCTTATCGCCCCCTGTCGCGTTAATCGCCCATAAAGGTTGCCGCTTCAGCTCATTCTTATGGCCCCCTGCGGCGTTAATAGCCGCGTTGCCGCCACTTTCATTCTTATGGCCCCCTGCCGCCGTTTCGCCCGTGGGCGTTGCCGCCACTCATTCTTATGGCCTCACCTGCATGGTTAATAGGCCGTGGGCGATTGCGGCCACTTTCATTCTTATGGCCCCCTGCGCCGTTAATCGCCGTAAAGCGTTACGCCACTCGTGTATGCCC
Source organism: Homarus americanus (assembly GCF_018991925.1). Lineage (NCBI taxonomy): Eukaryota > Metazoa > Arthropoda > Malacostraca > Decapoda > Nephropidae > Homarus > Homarus americanus. The sequence continues at coordinate 7,678 of NW_024757644.1, read as the reverse complement.
CCTACGCCGTTAATGCGCCCGTAAAGCGTTGCCGCCACTCATTCACTTATGGCCCCCCGCCGTTGTCGCCCGTAAGGCATTGCCGCCACTGTTCTTATGGCCCCCCTACCGCCGTTAATCGCCCGTAAGGCGGTGCGCCCACTCGTACGGCCCCCCTGCCGCCCGTTAATCTCGCCCGTAAGCGTTACGCCACTCATTCTTATCGCCTCCCTGCGCGTTATTCGCCGTAAGGCGTTGCGCCACTCATTCTTATAAGCCCCCCTGCGCGTTAATCGCCCGTAAAGAGGCGTTGCGCCACTCATTCTTATGGCCCCCCTACACGCGTTAATCGCCCGTGAGCGTTGCCGCCACTCATTCTTATGGCCCCACTACGCGTTAATAAGCCACGTAAGGCGGTACGCCACTTCATTATGGCCTCCCTGCCGCCGTTGTCGCCCGTAAAGCGATTGCCGCCACTCATTCTTAACCATGCCGCCGTTAGCCATGCGTAAGGCGATTGCCTTACACTCATTCTTATCGCCTCCCTGCCGCCGTTGTCGCCCGTAAGAGCGTTGCCGCCACTCATTCTTATCGCCTCCTGCCGCGTTGTCGCCACGTGAAGGCATTGCGCCCACTATTCTTATGGCCCCCCTGCGCGTTGTCGCCACGTAAAGGCGATTGCCGCCACTCGCTGTAAGCACTACCGCGTTAATCGCCCGTAAAGCGTTACCGCCACTCATTCTTATGGCCTCCCTGCCGCTGGTGTCCGCCACAGGCGATTGCGCCACGCCATTCTTATGGCCCCCCCCTGCCGCGTTAATGGCGGTGCCGCCCCACTCGTGCCTTATGGCCCTGCACGCCGTTAATCGCCGTAAAGCGTTACACCACTGTTCTTATCGCCTCCCTGCCGCCGTTATTCGCCGTAGCGTTGCCGCCACTCATTCTTATGGCCCCTGTCGCCGTTGTCCTTGTGGCGTTGCGGCCACTCATTCTTATAGCCTCCTGCATGGTTTAGTCGCCCGTAAAGCGTGCCTGCTCATTCTTATGCATCCTGCGCCGTTAATGTCGCCGTAAAGCGTTGCGCCGCCATTCTTATGGCCTCCCTGCCGCCGTTAATCGCCGTAAGCGTTGCGCCCACTGTTCTTATGGCCTCCCTGCTGCCGTTATTCGCCGTGGCGTTGCGCCACTATTCTTATAGCCCCTGCCGCGTTCGCCCGTGAGCGTTGCGCCACTCATTCTTATGGGATGCCTGCCGTTAATAGCCGTGGGCGTTTGCCGCCACTCATTATGGCCCCCTGCGCTTGTCGCCGCGGTGCATACTCATTCTTATTGGCCTCCCTACTGCCGTTAATAGCCGTGTAACGTTGCGGCCACTATTCTTATGGCCTCCCTGCGCGTTATTGCGCCCGTAAACGTTGCGCCGCTCATTCTTATCGCCTACTGCGTGTTGTCGCCCGTGGCGTTGCCGCTACTATTCTTATGGCCTCCCTGCCGCCGTTGTCGCCGTGGCGTTGCCGCCACTGTTCTTATGGCCCCCTGCGCGTTAATCGCCCGTGAGCGTTGCCTCCACTGCATTCTTATGGCCTCCCTGCCGCCGTTAATCGCCGTGGCGTTGACGCCTCATTCTTATGGCCTCCTGCCGCGGGTTATTTGCCGTAAGGCGGTGCCTTACTCATTCTTATGGCCCCTGCCGCCGTTAATCGCCGTAAGGCGTTGCCGCCACTCATTATTGCGTCCCCTGCCGGTTAATCGACCGTGTAAGGCGGTGCCACGCCACCTACTAACCTGCGCCTCCCTGCCGCCGTTAATGCGCCCGCAAAACGGTGCCGCCCACCTCATTCTTATAGCCCCCTGCCGCCGTTAATCGCCCGCCGGGCAATTGCGGCCACTCGTCTTATGGCACTCCCTGCGCGGCCGTCAGCTTCTTCCCGTAAGCGTTGCCGCCCTTCATTCTTGCCGCCTCCGCGTTATGGCCTTCGTAAGCGATGCGCCGCCTCATTCTTATATGGCCCCCCTGCCGCCGTTAATAGCCCGTGAGCGTTGCCGCCACTCATTCTTATGGCCCCCCCTGCGCCATTGTGCCCGTGTCGAGGCGTTGCGCCACTCATTCTTGTCGCTTGCTCCTGCGCGTTGTTAAGCCGGTAAAGCGTTGCATCACTCATTCTTATCGCCCCCTGTCGCCGTTAATCGCCCATAAAGGCGATTGCCGCCACTCATTCTTATGGCCCCACGCCGTTATTCGCCCGTGAGCGTTACCCGCCACTCATTCTTGTCGCCCCCTGTGTAGTTAATCGCCCGCAAAGGCGTTGCCGCCACCATTCTTATAGCCCCCCCCTGCCACCCGTTAATCGCCCGTGAAGCGGTGCCGCCACTATTCTTATGGCCCCCCACTGCGCGTTAATCGCCCGTAAAACGGTGCCGCCACTCATTCTTATGGCCCCCCTGCCGCCGTTAATCGCCCGTGAGCGTTGCGCCACTCGTCTTATGTGGCCCCCTGCGGGTTATTAAGCCCGTGGCGTTGCACTTCATTAATGTGGCCCCCTGCATGGGTTATTCGCCCGTGAAGGCGTTGCCGCCACTCATTCTTATGGCCCCCCCTGCGCCGATTAATGGCCGTGAGCGATTGCCGCCACTGTTCTTATGGCCCCCTACGCCGTTAATAAGCCCGTGAGCGATTGCCGCCCACTCATTCTTATGGCCCCCTGCGCGTTAATCGCCCGTGGCGTTGCCGCCACTACATTCTTATAGCTTTACCCGTTGTCGCCCGTGAGCGATTGCCGCCACCATTCTTATGGCCCCCCTGCCGCCGTTGTCGCCGTGAGCGTTACGCCCACTCATTCTTAGCAGCGCCACCTGCCGTTGTCGCCGTAAAGGCGATTACGCCCTCATTCTTATGGCCCCTGCACTTGGGTAATCGCCCGTGAACGTTGCCGCCACTCATTCTTGTCGCCCTCCCTGCACGCCGTTAATCGCCCGTGGGCGTTGCCCGCCACACTCATTCTTATCGCCTCCTGCACGCGTTATTAAGCCACGTGGCGTTGCGCCACTCATTCTTATGGCCCCCCCCTGCCGTTAATCGCCACGTGAGCGTTGCGCCACTCATTATGGCCCCCCCTGCGCCCGTTAATAAGCCCGTATTAGGCACGTTGCCGCCACTACATTCTTATGGCCCCCTGCACGCCGTTAATCGCCCGTGAAGCGATTGCCGCCACTCATTCTTATCGCCTCCCCTGCCGCCGTTAATCGCCCGTGAGCGTTGCCGCCCACTCATTCTTATCGCCTCCCTGCCGCGTTATTACGCCCGTGAGCGGTGCATACTCATTCTTATCGCCCCCTGTCGCCGTTAATCGCCCATAAGAGCGATTGCACTTCACTCATTATTATGGCCCCCCTGCCGCCGTTAATCGCCCGTGAGCCGTTGCATCACTCGTCTTATGGCCCCCCCCTGCGTTAATCGCCCGTGGGCGATTGCGCCACTCATTCTTATGGCCCCCCTGCCGCGTTGGCTCGCCCGCCAAGGCGATTGCCGCCACTTCATTCTTAGCAGCACTCCTGCACGCCGTTAATAGCCGTAAGCGTTACGCCACTCATTCTTATAGCCCCCCCAGCACGCCCGTTAATCGCCCGTAAGCATTACGCCACTTTCATTCTTATGGTCCCCTGCGCCGTTGTCGCCGTAAGCGTTGCGCCACTCATTCTTATGGCCCCCTGTGCGTTGTAGCCGTAAAGCGTTACGCCACCATTCTTATAGCCCCCTGCGCGTTAGTCGCCCGTAAAGCGTTGCCGCCACTCATTCTTATAGCCCCCCTGCGCCGTTATTCGCCCGTAAAGCGTTACGCCACTCATTCTTATAGCCCCCTGCCTGCGTTAATAGCCGTGGCGTTGCCGCTATTCGATGTTTAGCTGCGCGTTAATCGCCGTGAGCGTTGCGCCACTCATTTTATGGCCCCCTGCGCCGTTATTCGCCGTAAGCGTTGCCGCCACTTTCATTCTTATTGGCCCCCTGCACGTTAATCGCCCGTGGTGCGCCCTTTCATTCTTATGGCTTTGCCAAAAGCGTTATTTGCCGTGGGCGTTGCCTGCTCATTCTTTGGCCCCTGCTGCGCCGTTGTGCGCCCGTGGCGTTGCCGCCCTGAATTCTTATGGTGCTCGCCGTTAATAGGCCGTGAGCGTTGCGCCACTCATTGTCGCCTCCCTGCGCCGTTGTTGCGCCCGTGGAGCGTTGCGCCACTCGTTCTTATATTTACTGCATGTTGTCGCCGTGAGCGTTAAGCCACTTCATTCTTATGGCCTCCTGCGGCGTTAATAGGCCGTGGGCGTTGCGCATACTCGTTCTTGTGCCCTCCCTGCCGGTTAATCGCCGTGTGGCGGTGCCTTGCTCACCATTCTTATGGCCTCCTGCCGCATTTAATGCCCGTGAGCGATTGCCGCCACTCGTCTTGTTGGCCCCTGCATGGTTTAGCCCGTGGGCGTTGCGCCACTCATTCTTATCGCCTCCTGCGCGTTGTTAAGCCCGTAAGCGTTGCCGCTTCATTCTTATCGCCCCCTGTTGCCGTTCGCCCGCGAAGCGTTGCGCCACTCATTCTTATAGCCCCCCTGCATGGAGTTAACGCCCGTAAGGCGTTGCCTTTCATTCTTTGGCCCCCTGTCGCGTTGTCGCCGTAAAGCGTTGCGCCTCATTCTTAGCCCCCTGCCGTTGTTGATTCCCGTGGCGTTGCCGTACTCATTCTTCGCCCCTGCCGCGGTTTCGCCCGTGGGCGTTGCGCCTTTCATTCTTATGGCACCTGCGCGTTAATCGCCGTGGCGTTGCCGCCACTATTCTTATGGCCCCCCTGCGCCGTTAATCGCCCGTGGGCGGTTACGGCCGCTCGTTATGGCCCCCCTGCCGCCGTTGTTATTTTCCGTGAAGGCGTTGCGCCACTTTCATTCTTATATGGCCCCTGCTGCGTTGTTAATCCCGTGGCGTTGCCGCTCATTCTTATAGCTTTATACGCCGTTGTCGCCCGTGGGCGTTGCGCCACTCATTCTTATGGCCCCCCTGCGGCCGTTAATAGCCCGTGAGCGTTGCGCCTTTCATTCTTATGGCCTCCCCATACGCCGTTTGTCGCCCGTGAGCGTTGCGCCACTTTCATTCTTATGGCCCCTGCCGCCGTTAATCGCCCGTGGGCGATTGCCGCCACTTCATTCTTATGGCCTCCCTGCTTGCCGTTAATAGGCCGTGAAGCGATTGCGCGCTCATTCTTGTGGCCCCCCTGCGTTGTTTCGCCCGTGAGCGATTGCGCCACTCTTTCGCCTCCCTCCGTTAATCGCCCGTGGCGTTGCGCCACTCATTCTTATGCTCCTACTGCGCGTTAATAAGCCCGTGAGCGTTGCCTTTCATTCTTATAGCCCCCTGCGCTGTTTTGTCGCCGTGAAGTTGCGCCACTCATTCTTATGCTCCCCTGCCGCGTTGTTGAGCGTGGCGTTACGCCCTCGTTCTTATAGCACTCTCCTGCGCCGTTAATGCCTGTGAAGCGTGCCGCCCATTCTTATAGCTACTTGCTGCGTTAATCGCCGTAAGGCGTTGCATACTTTCATTCTTGGGCCCCTGCTGCCGTTAATCCCGTGGCGTTGCCGCCACTCATTCTTATGGTCCTCCTGCGCGTTTGTTGCCGGTGGGCGATTGCCGCCACCATTCTTATAGCCCTGTGGCCGTTTGTCGCCCGTAAGGCGTTGCGGCCACTCATTGTGGCCCCTGCGCCGTTAATCGCCCGTAGGCGTTGCGCCACTATTCTTATCGCCTCCTGCGCCGTTAATCGCCCGTGGCGTTACGCCACCATTCTTATGGCCTCCCTGCGCCGTTGTCGCCCGCCAAGCGTTGCCGCCATTCATTCTTATGGCCCCCCTGCCGCGTTAATTCGCCGTGAGCGTTACGCCCTCATTCTTATGGCCTCCTGCACGCCGTTAATCGCCCGTAAAGCGTGCATACTCATTCGCCCAGCCTCCTGCCGCCCGTTAATCGCCCGTAAGGCGATGCCCCACTCATTCTTCACCCAGCCCCCCTGCACGCCGTTAATCGCCGTAAGAGCGATTGCGCCCACTCATTCTATCGCCTCCTGCGCGTTATTCGCCCGTAAAGGCGTTGCCGCCACTCATTCGCCTGGCCCCCTGCGCGCCGTTAATCGCGTAGGCGTGCCGCCACTCATTCTTATGGCCTCCTGCGCGGTGTCGCCGTAAAGCGTTTACGCCACTGGTATGGCCCCCCTGCCGCCGTTGTCGCCCGTGGGCATTGCGCCACTCATTCTTATGGCCTCCCTGCACCGTTAATCGCCCGTAAAGCGTGCATACCACTCGTGCCCTTATTTACGCCGTTAATAAGCCGGCAGGCGTTGCCGCGCTTTCATTCTTATGGCCCCTGCACGCGTTAATAAGCCGTGAGCGTTGCCCCGCCGCTTCATTCTTATGGCCCCTGCGCGTTAATCGCCGTAAGAGCGATTGCCGCCGCTTTCGTGCTTATAGCCCCCCCTGCGGGTGTCGCCGTAAAGAGCATTGCGCCGCTTCATTCTTATAGCCCCCCTGCGCCGTTAATCGCCGTAAAACGTTACGCTCATTCTTGGCCCCCCACGCCGTTGTCGCCGTAGGCGTTGCACGCCACTCATTCTTATCGCCTCCCTGCCGCCGTTATTCGCCCGTAAAGAGCATTGCGCCCACTCATTCTTATCGCCCTGCACGCCGTTAATACGCGCGAGCGATTGCACGCCACTCATTCTTATAGCCCCCCCCGTTGTCGCCCGTAAAGCGATTACGCCCACTGTTCTTACTGCTTTACTGCGCCCCGTTAATCGCCACTTCAAAAGCGGTTGCCCACTCATTCTTATCGCCTCCCCACTGGCCGTTAATACGCCCGTGAGTGATTGCGCCACTCATTCTTATGGCCCCCTGCATGGTGTCGCCCGTGCAAGGCGATTGCCTCACTCATTAACCTTAGCTCCCTGCCGCCCGTTAATAAGCGTAAAGCCGTGCCTGCATTCTTAGCGGCCCCCTGCTGCCGTGTCGACGTAAAGGCGTTGCGCCACTCATTCTTATCGCTTCCCTGCGCGTTGATAGCCCGTGGCGTTGCGCCACTCATTCTTATCGCCCCCTGTCGCCGTTAATGGCCGCCAAGGCGGTGCGCCCTCGTGTATGGCCCCCTGCCGCCGTTGTCGCCCGTAAGGCGTTGCGCCCACTCATTCTTATGACCTCCTGCATGGTTAATCGCCCGGTAAGCGATTGCGCCACTCATTCTTATATCCCCCTGCCGCCGTTAATCGCCGTAAGGCGATTGCGCCACTCGATATATGGCCTCCCTGCGCGTTAATAAGCCGTAAAGCGTGCCGCCACTCATTTATAGCCTTTACCGCGTTAATCGCCCGTAAAGGCGTTGCGCATCACCATTCTTATGGTCCCCTGCCTGCGTTAATCGCCCGTAAGGCGTTGCGCCACTCATTCTTATGGTCCCCCTGCGCCGTTATTAAGCAACGCAGCAAGGCGTTGCCCATCCCCACCATTCTTATGGCCCCCCCTGCGCCGTTAATCGCCCGTAAGGCGTTACTTCCTCATTCTTATGCTGCTCACTGCTGCGCGGTTAATCTCGCCCATAAGGCGTTGCATCACACTCATTCTTGTGGCCCCTGCCGCCGTTAATCGCCGTAAGGCGATTGCCGCAACAATATACGTAACC